>NC_142374.1:2050000-2212500 GCF_059441005.1 Hippichthys cyanospilos | reverse complement strand
TTTTTGACCAGACCTCAAGTTTGCTGCCATGTACTCAGGCATGGAGACGCTCTGTTGAAGGGTTCGAACTATAGGGCTGATGTGTAATCTTTCACTGGTGAGGTTGGTGTTGTGTGATTGATAAAATGTCAAACAGTCATTTTCCAGGATAAGGTCACCATCTTCTTCTTCTTCATCAGTTTCACCCTCTACAATGCTGTTACTGAAAGACATGACATGACAAAAACATCATTAAAAACAACAAAAAACTTAAAATGATTAGTAGCACAAAGTAGGGCTGGGGCATGAATCAAATGAATTCCAATTCAACATTTTAAATGTTGACGATTTAAAAAATAGGAAAACTGTGAAATTGAGATTTCGCACAAGGGGCAGCATGCTTGATATTATAGTCTACAGTGTTTGATGATGTTACGACCCTTTCAAAGTCACCCCAAGTTGGGGCCAGGCTAGTGAAAAATCCCCCACCCATGGGTCAAGCAAGTTTTGCAAAAGCAATGATTGTTAAGTTTACATTACAAATTATTTAAATGGTTCTACATTATTGTCGTCTGCATGGCGTCGCCCGACGTGCATTCGCGCCCAGTCACGCGAACTCCATTGACTACAATACAAAACGCTCCGCTTTTTTCGCCTCGTTCGCGTTCGATGTGCGCGTACCATTTAACTAAATCATCTCCAAAACATTATTTCGGGTGCAGCCCAGGCGGCCCGGTACCGGTCCGCGGACCGAGGGGTGGGGACCACTGCTTTATATTGCAATGAAAACTGAGCTAGCTTGCTGCCGCTATCAGCCAAAACTGAACAAGTTTGTTCCGTCTGTTGTATGTCACTCCAATATTTGAATTGGCTGATTTCAGCCACGTTGACTGGGCCCCATAGCTGTCTACTGAGAGCGGTTAAAGACATGCGCACTACGCTTTTGGTGGCTCGTCATTCAAACAAACGCTCATGGGCCAGCCCTATTTGAGTTGCAGTTAGAGAAATTGTGTTTGGCTTTGGCAAAACCTTTGGATTGAGTAAAATGTTTACAACAGAATTGCCTTGGTAACATAAGTGGTAGTCGTATTCATGATACTATAATTCACGAGAAAATATTATTCAAGATTATTTCTCCTTAAAGAGTTGACAGTTATTTTGAGCCTGCATAGTGCTCCACCAGCACCCACTAGGGGGCCAGGCCCCACTGGCCTTAAGTGCAGAGATGCCACTGCCAATGTGTAACTCCAGAATCTCTGAGTGAACTTCAATCTCACTCGAGTGAGTGACAAAAGAGAGCATGAGGCATGCCCGTTCAGCGGGAGGAGTTCAGAAGTGCTCAAGTGCGTTGGACAGATGTTACAAAGAGTGCTGTTGTAAAAAATTGCAATCTTGAGTATAAACCCCTCTCCCCCATTATCTTATTGATATGGGCTCCACTCTATGTCAAAGTGCGAGGGCCGTTACCCAGGGCATCTCCGGCCTTACGTGTCCCCCGACTATGGCCAAGGCACGGAATGGGCAACGGATAACAGCACATTTACTGCATAAGTTTTAATCATTAAAGATTTAAGTAAATACATGTACTACAGTCATCTTTGTCTCAAAATTGTAAAGTATAAATACTCTTCACAGATTTTAAAATGAAAACATTAAACCTGTATAATCATTGTAAAAAAATAAAGCAGACTACTTCAGGGATTTTGCCTATCACAGGTCATTTTGGGAACATAATTCCCACAATAAACGAGGGTTCACTGCATGCAAAAATACTGCAAATTAAGATACTACAGATAATACCCCAAAAATCATACCAAAGATGAACATTTCAATGTGTATTATCTTTACAGAATGTTTAAGAATATTAAACTTTTCAAATAATGCCCATTTTTATTGTGTGAGATTAAGTTTCAATCTTGATACACATTTGATCGTAAATGTTGGGTTAGTATTTTCGATATTGATACTTTTTTATAAGTGTGCTTGGTGCATCATGAAATTGCTATACCCGAATTAAATTTCATTCTCTTCAACTGTCGTATGCAATTTTAGATGGGGATTAGTAATTTGTCTCTGTCATACGCCGCTTAACACGGCCTCGGCCTCAGCAGTTTTAAAAAAATTGATATTCCACGAAGACAAGGGAAGTAATGGAGCCCCTGCCTCCAAGGTCTGTTTTTTTCCCCTCATAAATGCATTTTGTGTTGATATTGAACACATGCCTTTCGTGATACATACTGATAATAAATTAGCGCCCAACAATAATCTTTTAAAATCATAATAATTAAAAAGAAATGGAGCTGTATTTCAGTGATTATTTTTACTTTTATGATATTTTGAGCCACCATCCTACACAACTTTACTTCTGTAACAATTTGTCCAAATTTCCATATTTACAGGAATACACTATGTAAATATTATAGTGCAATGTTTACTGTGGTGTATCATGTAATTCACAGGTGTCGAACTCCAGTCCTCGAGGGCCGATATCCTGCATGTTTTCAAACCTTTTCCCTCCAAAACACCTGATTCAAATGATTGGGATCATTTTGAAGCTCCTGCAGAGCTTGCTAATGAGCTAATCATTTGAATCAGGTGTGTTGGGGAAAGAAAACCAGAAAACATGCAGGATGCTGGCCCTCGAGGACTGGAGTTCGACACCTATGATGTAATTGGATCATTTGAAATTCACATACTGCTCAAATGCACAACACAATCATTACTTTATGGAAACAATCTTGGAATGCGTCACACAGCTGCAGTCTGAATATTTTGTTAACAAATAACACTTAAGATAAATTGGAGTAATTTGTTTTTTCTGCATGTTAAAACAGCTTGGTTATACAGTAAAAAAGTTGAAGTGACAGACTGGTTTGCCATCAGTCCAGAAAATGCGTGGCGCATCTTAAAGCACAGAATAGAGACCTCAAGCAACAGAGGAACTGAAGTTATACAGTACTGTGCATAAGAGAGCCTTAACCATGAGTGTCCTAGGTTTGAAAACACTTACTTAGTTTTGTTTGAAGGAAATAAAATTGAACACAGTGGGTGAGTTTTTTTAAAGTTCAAACTTAAGTTATAAACTAGGACCTAAATTAGGTGTAGTGCCAAATTCACTGGATTTGGGGTTTTTAGATGTGGATCGTAAAACACCAATTGTGATTCTAAAAATGAATTGTGTGACAAACCTTGCAATAATGGGAGTGCTGAGAGAGGCAGGACTCGTTGAATCATGTGACAGAGTGGAGCCTGTAGATCCATTTGAGCCAAAAGAACCAGAATTTCCCGTGATTTTGGTCCCTCGGTGCATGACGTTGTTCCTCTGGTTAGCTGGTTTCACTGTTACAATGAGATTGTGGCTGTTGGCCACCATCATGTCTGTCACCTATAATTACATGGGGAGACTTTGTTGCAAGGTCTGAAATGAAAGATTCAAACAAACAAGCTGGCACTTGACGATGAACCAGCTTGGCATCTTCTTCAAATAGTTTTGTTATTTTGGTCCTTGGTTGAGGTTAAAAATCGTTCATACTAAGAGCTAATACCGTTTCATCGCTGGGATTTATTTAGTCAGCAGTAATTCTAAATGGATGGTATGGGGCTTTGTGGTGAATGGTTCTTTAAAGACCTAAAAGTCCCATCAATAGTGAAAAGCAAGCTTCTTTTTGTTAAAGAAAATTAGGGGGATTGAAAGCTACTGTATATAGCGTAGCACTTGATTGTTTTCTGTTTCTTTTTTGTATGCTTTGAGCGCTACAATGAGCCTGTTGCATGAATTCAACAGATTTAATGGCTATACAAAAGAAAATAATATATTGAAACATTTGTGGTGTTTTTAACGTTCAATTTAAACATCACACTATTATTCAAAATGGAGGCCCTGCAAAAATGCATGGTGACAAAGTGCCCAAAGACATATGAATATCTTACATCACCTTACATCACTGGGCGATGCATGAATGAAAGAGACAAACAAAACAAAACAAAAAAGAAAACTGGATGGTATCCAAATACTTTTACACAATTACCTGATCTAAGGATTTCCCTGTAACATCAATACCATTGACCTCTAGGATTTCATCGTTAACTCCCAAGAGCCCAGTGCTCTCTGCCAGACCACCACGCACAAGGCGAGATATGAACACTCCTGGAACCTATGGGAAGAAAAGGTATAATACATCAATCTCCATTAGTCAATAACGTCTACATGTTCGCAGCCACAGAAGGCATTGGAGGGGTTTGTTTCAGGTGCGCTCATAAAAGAAGGTCAAACAATGCAATCTGATCAAATAATGTTTGGAAGCATCCAGCAATGTGTGACACCAGCTCATTGGTGCAAGTATATAAACTGATGAAGCTTACCTTTTCTACACCATAAGGCGTCACTCGCATACTGGCTCCATCTCGAATGTAGAAGCCCAGAGGTTTATGGGTACCGTGCTTGTGAAGCCGTACTCGGCGATGTGTCTCAGGAAGGATATCTACATCAATAATTGATGAAATTTGACGAAAGTTCTGCGGCCGACCAATCATGAGACCCATTTTGCTCTTTGAGTGCATAGACAATGAGCCAGTGGTACGGAGTCCTGTCAAACCCAACCCTTTCTTCCGCCTCTGGAGAGAATTGGTTGCAAAAGCTATGGGTTCATCCTCTTTATTAAGAGATGGAGAAAAAAGAAAAAAAGACATTAAAATTATGTTATTGGCTGGTGGTTATTGGCTATTGCCTGATGGTTTTCATTAAAAAAAACGAACAAACATATAGAGAGCCTTATTTTTTAATATACAAATACACAAAAGTCAGGGAAATTCAAACGACAAACATGCATCGGTATGAGTGAGGAGCCAAGCGCAGGTGAAGGCCTGGCGCCGTCGTCTTCTTAGTTTTTTACTCGGCATGCATGATATATTTTAACCCGCTATTTCGTGATGGAGCACAAAGAAGTTACGAATAAACGAAAGTCAGGGAAATTTAAACGAGAAACATGCGACGGTATGAGTGAGGAGCCAAGCGCGGGTGAAGGCGTGGCGCTGCCGTCGTTTTGATTTTTTTCCTCGGCACGCATGATATATTTTTGACCCGCTATTTTGATATGGAGCACAAAGAAGTTACAAATAAACGAAAGTCAGGGAAATTTAAACGAAAAACATGCAACGGTATGAGTGGGGAGCCAAGCGCAGGTGAACGCGTGGCGCCGCAGTCTTTTTATTTTTTTTCCTCTGCATGCATTATATATTTTTGACCCTCTATTTTGATATGGAGCACAAAGAAGCTACAAATAAACGAAAGTCAGGGAAAATTAAACGACAAACATAAGTGTGGTGCCACGCAATCTTCAAGTCCTCAAAAAAAAAAAAAAAAAATCGGGTTGGGTCTGCAAATCAAGTTAATTCATCACGCTGGGCCGAGTCGGCTTTAAAACCCTCGGGCCAGGTCGGTTTGAACCGGATTTTTTAGGCGTAAACTATAGTTTATGCAGTCAGCACATGATATGATCCATATATAAGGGGCACTGGATTATAAGGCGCAACGTCAGCTTTAAAAAAAACAAACAAAAAAACAGGCTTTTGGGTGCACCTTATAGTGCGGAAAATACGGTAAGTGCTTGCTCACACTCAGTCTGAAAAAATGGTATCAGTGCATCCATGATACACCCATGCATCCAACCATTTTTTTTCATAGCTACTTCTCTTCACTAGGGTCGCTGTATTTCTGCTATTGTTCCCAGCCATCTTCGGACAGTAGGCAGGGGAAACCCTGGACTGCTTGCTAGCCAATCGCAGTGCACACACCCACACTTACAATCACACTTTAGGGCAATTTGGAGTGTCCAATACACCGACTATGCAATGCATGTTTTTGGAATGTGAGAGGAGACTGCAGTGCCCAGAGAAGAGACATGGAAGCATGGGGAGAAAATGCATACTCCACACAGGAAGACTGGGGTAAACTGGAATTAAATAAACCAAGGACCTATGAGGCGGACGTAACCACTGTTGCACCTATCCCTGATAGACCGTAATCATTTTATAATTGTGGAATTCACTACACTACATGGTTTCTTAAAGAAATGTTTTACTTGGGGTTTTTGAGTTTTTCCTTCCCCTTCTGGGAGCTTTGACAGGGGATGCTGTTGTGTATCTTACACTGAAAAGATGACCTCTTTTCATCTGTGAAGCCCTTTGAGACTTCGGTGATTTAGGGCTATACAAATAAAATTTGATTGATTGATACTTTATTACAACCTTTCTGAAATGTCAACTGTCATTCAAACAAAACCAAAAAATACTCCCAATCTACTGTATAGTGCAGGGGTCACCAACGTGGTGCCTGCGGGCACTGGGTAGCCCCTGAGGATTACATGAGTTGCCCGCAAGATCTGTTCTGCAAATAGTTTACAAGTGATAGAGCTTTGTGATTTTCTATTAATTTTACTAACAATTATCCATATATGACATATACATTACACATTACACATGATTTACATATTTACTACAGCTGTTTCTTAATTGTGAAAAATCAATAACATGATCAGGGTCTTTACACAAACTGGTAGCCCTTCGTATTACTCAATACCAAAGAAGTAGCTCTAGGTTTCAAAAACGTTGCTGGCCGCTGATTCAGTATAGTGCATAACTGTCACTACATCCTTACCTTTCTTGGTTATGATAATGCGAAGCAAGGGATTTGCTGATGAGACAGCTTTGTGGAAGTTATCATCATTGTTAATAGGTAGAAGGTCTCCATGGTCATCTGCATATCCCAATAGCATGTCTACTTCAGGAATGTGATGGATAGTTTGGAGGAGGCTATAGAACTCTTGGAAACCACCCGGACAGTTCCTCTTGAATGCAAAGCGACGATATTCTGCATCAAACTGCAAACAGGAGAATGAACAACAATCTAGTTTCTAACTACTTCAAAACAAATGATAAGACACCAGTGAAAGAAGTTAGAAGAAATAGGAATGCTGTTATGGTACTTGTAGTCGTGTTTGTAATTAAATGAAGAGAATTAAAATTAGTGATGGCGAAATGAAGATGGCACTGAAAGTTTCCAGCCAGTCAATGGCCTTGACACATGTGCAAACCAGAATCCCAAGCCGTAAACTACAGGGTGGAGAAAACGGTATAGTAGTATCACAGCCGCAAAATTAATGACACATTACATGATGAATGAATTAAAGGGAAATTACATTATGTTTGATCATTTTTATATCATGAACACTATTTTATCATAACTAATTTTTACCCTAACTAATACAGTAGTCATGTCTTTTTATTCTTTGCTGTTAAATTAGTAAGTGAACCATGGCACTGCCTTCTTTGGGAACCCCTTACATACAGAATGAAATAAGAGTAAACAGTGCCAAAATGGCATAAGAAGTCAAATAAATAATGTAATCTTACATACAATGTTAATGTTTAAAATTGGCAAGCCAGTTGCAGAGATTGATCTCACCACAGTATTAATGGATGGCAGTGGTGGGACATCAGGGCCAGCATTCTTCTCTGCTGGCCTAACATAACCTGACATCAATATCATAACTATAATAAACTATAATAACTAGAATAACCATAAAGAAAGTCAATTACATTTTAAATTATATATATATATATATATATATATATATATATATATATATATATATATATATATATATATATATATAATATTACATACATATTCTGTTCTTTTTGTGTCATATCCCTTTGGTTACGCTCCTTCTAGTGTTGTAGTTTTAAGTTGGAGTTTTCAGCCAATTAGAATTCAGCTAACTTGTGTCGCCAGGCTGTATGTAATCTGCTTGCTTCCGGAGGCACAAGGGCATTCGCTTCAACAGTTGCGGGCTTCTGTGCAAGCGTACAGCTGTAATAGCCAATCAAGTCATAATATCGCCATCTAGATGCCTCACGTCGAACGTGACATGGATGGATGCTCACTCCAGGAAGGCGGTGCAATGCTCAACAAGCAAGCTACACGGTGTTGGCTTTGACTGACTGCATAGATGTGTAGCGTAGCTATTAGCTAACCTGTCCCAACTTGGCCATATTTCTGACTGTGCTACCAGGGGCGTGAGCTAACCCTAAATAGTTCTGCTGGAAATGCCTTTTGTTTCCAAAGCATTGATTTGGTGTTTGGAGCTACACTGGATTTGCAAACTTCAATTGTTTAATTAAGGCAGCAACGAGACACCAAAGCATGGCTGTACACACGCGCTACGGTGCTTTTAAAAACTTATGGGGACACCCGAGTGGATATACAGTATTGTACATCTCAGTTCAAAGGTAAAGAAAGCTCCTCAATGCGCTAAGGTGTTTTTAAAACACCCGATTGGATACACGGTACATCTCAGTGCGAAGACAAAGAGCATGAAGAGGTCAAGAAAAATTGGGGGACTGATCAATTGTGACCGCCGTTTGTTTTGGTGAGTGTCAGCATTTGCTTTCTTTTTTTTTTTTTTTCGTTTTTCATAACTTCATAAAATTTCTTGGTTATTTTAACTTATTAATTTTTTTAAGTTTTGACAGCATCACGTACAATGACACGTTTTAATGGCCGATGCGGGTTTACTGATGTTTCAAAGCTCCGGAAAATAGCCTGTGTGGCCCAGTAATGCGTACGTGTGCGCATGAGGGGTAGTTATTCAAGAGTCTGAAATCACAGAAGGCAAACGTGTGAAAGTCACAGACCGCCACTGATGGATGGACAACACGCTTGTACCAGCGGAACACACATCCGTTAGCCTGCTACAAGCAAAGATAATGACTTTGCTGGTGCAACAACTCCCAAAAAATGCTTATCTAAACAAGTACTTCTCCACAGCAACTATTTCTTTTTGGGCACAAGTGTGAATATCTAACTCTTCAACTAACACAGTCTCAGGTGTTAATGAAGTAACGATATGTGAAATTATCCATTGACACCATTCACACAATAAGAGGTCTCATTTCTCATTCGTCACGTCATTTTCTTAGACACAAACACTCCGAATCAGGGCTTCATTTGGCATGCCCACATTCGCTTGACACACGCTTCTAATCTTCGGTACATTTCATACCGTCACTATTTGTAAGTATCTGTGGTTTGTGTAAATATTCAAAGTATTTTCAGTTATTGTTTCCTTGCAGTTTGCCAAACACATTTTGTTAACTCCCCCCCTTTCTTTGTGAGCTTGCGTTTGTTTTCTTAGTTTTCTTTCTTGCTTTTTTATTGGTTAGGATCAGTTTATGCGCTAATAAACAGTGCTAAAAACTTAATCCGAGTCTGCTTTTTTAGATCCACATTATGGTAACGCTGCAAGACATAACACAATTGCTAAACTAATGCCGCGTTCAGATGGGGCGCAAAGAGCGGACGGTTTTGTATTGTAGTCAATGGAGTTCGCGTGACGGGCGCGATGACGCGTCAAGTGACGTGATGGAGCGACGCGCACTGCGTAATTATGCGTGACGCGAGAAGTTAAAATATTTGAACTTTTGTCGCGTGTCGCGTCGCGTCAGCCAATCAGTTTCGGGAACGTTCAACGGCTCACACAGTAGGCAGGAATGAATCATGGCGGCTGCTTTGCGGTCACCGGAGCTACCCAACACGGCCAGCTGAGCTTTCAGTACAAAGGAGGAGCCGAGCAAGAGCACTCACCTGGCTTGTAGAAAGGTGGAAGGGAGAACTTGGGACAACTGGTATGTGCAGCGTTTGCTTGCTTTTTCAACAGCTGTTGAATCGTTGTTACTGTGCTTAGTGCAGCACTGACAGCACAGTATTTAGCACGTTATCGGCTACTTGATTGCGATATTGAAACTTTTCATTTATTTTTTTTGGCAGACGAGTATTGCTGTAAAGCACTTCATTTGGACATGGTATGTATTTTAAAAATTCTTGTCTGTTCATCAATAAACACTCGAAACAAAGCTGTTCCTTTTCAACTACCAATTGTCTGCAGTAAAATGTAAACACAGTAGGTCATACTGTTAATGCCCTAACTACTACAGGAGAGGTTATTGTGAAAAACACTTCATTTGGACACTTTCAATTGTCTGCAGGAAAATGTAAACACAGTAGAAATCTAAAATTAACACAAATGAGCGTCACGAGCGGGACTTGACCCACGCGGAGGAATAAAGAAATGACACACCTGCAAGTACGTTACCCACTATGTTACTCGGTGCCACGGTTTTACTTGCGCAAAAGTTATATCTGTAGACATAAACAGGTGTCCGGGCGGGGGCACAAGTTAATCTGGTGCTTAGTTTGACTGTTAGTTAGTGGGAACAACTTGACAGTTGGGGAAACAACTTGACAGTGTCGCGATCGTCTTGCATTCACGTCATTCATAACTTTTACTACCTCGGGCTGTTATGCGTTGAACTCAATGATGACCGTTACAAGTATGCTACATAAAAAAGAATTGATGTAAAAAAGACGCATATACGTGGTTCAAGCGATATTGCACTCGGCTCCCTTCTCAATCCTACATCTGAAAAGGGGAAAGTATGACAGTTTGTTTCTGTTCGATCACATTTAACACTTATTCGTAAACATACGGAACAGCATTTTCATCCAACCACTGCAAAGATAAGAACTGTTAGTATGTATGAATAATGTATGTATACTGTTGAGGTGCTCTTACTGCAGGGAGGCCCGCAGCACTATTTGCGAAGGACTGTGCTATCGTTAAAACATTCAAACAGCAGATCATGTCTGATCACATCATGGCTGTATTGGAAATTATTTGCTTTGCTCTATTTTGCCATTCTGAATTTTTAGCAGGAAACATGAAATTGGCGCATGATTTGCCTTCAACTGCCATATATGGTGCGTGCGATGTGGTAAGGGTTGCCTGATGTGGCCCCCTGGGATTTGACTTTGACACCTGTGAAGTAGAGTAAGAGGTAGAACTCTAAACCTAAGCAATGGCAAAGAAAATTGCATTATTGAGTAAGTTAACAAAACATTGCTTACAGACTTGTTCCTGTTTATGAGTGAGATGAACATTAGTATTAGTTTTGTTATATAGTGGCTTAACTGTGGATGGTATGATGGGGGGCGCATGACGCATGCGTGCACTGCCACCCCTCACTGAAGGGTCGTCATTCCTGCCATCTCACTGAAATGCATGGCTACGCCCCTGTTTAATGAGGCAAGGAGTTTAAATTTAAAAGATGATAGGTTCGACTTCGTAGTTGGCCAAAATATGAACTGAATTCGCAAACATTACCTGATGGAATGCGGAACGTACATTCTCCAGCTGCTTGTTGGAATACTCTGATAGATGTGTCATAGTCGTCCTCATGAAAATAATCTTAAAAAACCGTCTCAGATCGAAAATCGCGTTGTTGATGTTTAAGAAAGGAAGCAACAAACAACTACCTTCTCTGCAAAACGGTTTGGACTAGCATTCAGTACTTGAAATCTCAGTTGCTTAGATGTCATCAAATAACAGTAACCCAACCGCATTTGCCGATAACTCACTTTACTTTTGACCTCCACCAAACTGTCCGAGGCTTTGAACGACGTCTGCTGTTGCTGTCGTAACATGCTTCCTTCTGGTTGGATGACAAACTGCGGCACTGCGGCTAAAATCATTCAGCAATTACAGTACTCCGTCGTTTTCCGTTTTCGCTCCGGTTAAAGCAATTGCGAAACCGAAATCCCCGGCGTAGTTCACTTTCCATTCCCATCTCGTTGTGATTTCTCGCGGTAGATCGTGTCAGAGGCTGAAAAACTCAAATCCATTTTCGTCGAGACAGGTGGGATCTTCTGAATTTGGTACCGGAGATGCAAGACGAGGTAAGCCTCGCCACGAATGTGGCTCCAATCGTAGAGGGCTGCTGGCGGAGGGCGGGGCGTTGATGGACGATGACGGCAAACATTCAAAACAATGGCATACCAACCCAATGTTACTATTTGGAGAAATCCGTGATTTACCACAATACTGTACACCTGTGTGTGTATGCGTGCGCGCGCATGTGTGTAAGCGCGGCCCAAAGAGTACTGTCTTGAATTAACTTAAAAAAACAAACAAACAAAAAAAAAATCAATTGTTAAATTATCAAAGTCATTTCATATTCTTCATGGTATAGCTACTACAGACATTTGCCTCAAGCGTGTGCTATGTCAAACATTTCGCAACCTCCTTTCAATGGCATGTTTGTGTATCAAGGTGTGACAGGCGTTGTGTGGAAAAACGGGTTCTTTACTATGCGAGGTGTTTTAATTTTGTTCTGGCTGGCGCCTGGTCAGACGTTTTATGATGAATTGATTTTATGATGAATTGATTTTCACAGTCCCCCCCCCCCCCCACACACACACACACACACACACACACACACACACACACACACACGTGAGGATAAGTGGTTCAAGAAAATCGCTGGATGGATGGATTTCTTCATCAAGACAGTTCCAAAGATTTAAACCACATCTTGTCATACACATAGCCTACTCTTAGTGTGATTCTGGAGTAGGTGTTTAAATTCATTTTTCCTCTCAAATTACTTCCATTACAACGTGGTAAACATTTTTTGGGATGTTTGCAGGGAGTGAATTCTTGTGTATTTTAACATGAACTGATTTAATTTAAATGTTATGAGGTCGTTTAACTTTAATGATGTTAACTGAAAAAAGAGGGCATATGTATTGTCCAATATCTCGCAGAACAGATCATTTGTATTATAATAGTATAATAGTTCAACAGTGGGGTTCCTTGATTTTCACATGTATGCCTTCAGTGATGTCAGAATCTTGAATAAATATACCTCATGCGCACAAATACGCATTATTGGGCTACACAGGATATTTTCTGGAGCATTTAAACCTGAATAAACTCGCATCAGCCATTAAAACAAAAATTAAAATTATTTATTGGCCCTGCTCATCATCAGCACTTGCTTAAGAATACCACGCTGAACCTAGAAAACTGTATTATTTCCCAAAGTAGTTCTGCAAAAAATATCGGCGTGATATTTGACTCAACTCTCTCCTTTCGAACACATATTAATAACATGACAAGAACGGCGTTTTTTCACCTCCGCAATACAGCTAAAATTCACCCTATTCTTTCTCTTAGCGATGCAGAAACATTAATTCATGCATTTGTTACGTCGCGCCTAGACTATTGCAACATTTTGTTTTCTGGACTTCCCATGTCCTACATTAAAAGCCTGCAGTGTGTACAGAATGCAGCAGCGAGACTATTGACAAGGACGAGAAAGTTTGATCATATTACTCCGATTCTAGCTGACCTGCATTGGCTTCCAATACACGTGAGATGTGATTTTAAGGTGCTATTAATTACTTATAAAATTTTACACGGTTTAGCTCCTTCCTATCTCGTCGACTTAGTATCACTTTATGTTCCGCCCCGACAACTTCGATCACAAAATGCCGGTTTGCTATCGACCCCATGGGCTAAAAAGAAGTCTGCGGGATCAAGGGCATTTTCCATTCGTGCGCCAGTACTATGGAATGCCCTACCTATGGAAGTTCGCGCAGCCACCTCAATAGAAATCTTTAAATCCCGACTAAAAACACATTTATACTCAAAAGCATTTAGTTAATTGAGCCTGTCTGCAGCCTTCTTCTTTTTTTCTTTTTTCCTGCCCCCCTCTTCCGGCTGGGAGAGGGGGCTAGCTAGATGGTGAGGGTTGACTTGACCGCCTCCATTGGGTCCTGCGTTGGTCGACCATCACGGGTTAGGAGTTTGGCCGTCTGCGGTCCACCTGGCTGGAATGTGGGATGGTTCCTGCCCAATGGCTTTGTCTGCTGTCAAGACATCACTGCACTATATAGCACAATATGTTTTCTGTAATTTATATTGTTTCTGTGTCTGGTACATGCAGCATCCACTTCAACCTGTGGGCCTGGAAGGGGGCTCCTCCCACCTGTGGTCCCTTCTCGAGGTTTCTGATTTTCCCCAAATTGGGGTTTTTGAGTTTTTCCTTCCCCTTCTGGGAGCTTTGACAGGGGATGCTGTTGTGTACCTTATACTGAAAAGATGTCTCTGTACGACCTCTTTTCATTCTGTGAAGCCCTTTGAGACTTCGGTGATTTAGGGCTATATAAATAAAATTTGATTGATTGATTGATAAAACTTGTCTTATATGTGGTGCTGTCAAAACGTAAAATAATTAAGAATAATTTTGAAAATATATATCCACGAATTTTATGAAATCCAAATTACAAATCACAGTTTAATATAAGAAGAACATCAATTTATTTCTTTACTATTAATTGAATATGAATGAAATACAATAACACAAACATATTGAAAATGAAACAATAAAGAAAGAAAATACTTGCACTCACCAAAACAAACTGCGGTCACAATCGATCAGTCTTTTCAATATCTCCCGATCTTTCTTGACCTCTTCATGCTCTCTTTCTCTTCTCACTGAGATGTACAGTACAGTGTATCCACTTGTGTGTCTCCAAAAGTTTTTAAAAGCACCGTAGGGCATTGATGAGTTCTCTTTAACTTCAAACTGAGATGTACAATACTGTATATCCACTCGGGTGTCCCCATAAGTTTTTAAAAGCACCGTAGCGCGTTTGTCCAGCCGTGCTTTGGTGTCTCGTTGCTGCCTTGATTAAACAATTTAAATTTTCAAATCCAGTGTAGCTCCAAACACCAAATTGATCCTTTGCAAGCAAAAAGCATTCCCAGCAAAACTATTTGCCAGGGTTAGCACCCCCGGCAGCCCAGCAAAATCCAGCTCTCGCCCCTGTTCACCCAGCCAGAAAAAAAAAAAAAGACGAGCTCACCCCAGCGAGCTGAGCCAGAAAAATGGCCGCTTATAGTTCATTGATTGGAAATGCCGGACAAAACACGTTCCCTCACCTGGATGGGTTAGCTAAAAGCTACGCTAACGATAACGCAGACCAGTCAGGCTAATCCTGCATAGCTTGGATGCTGAGCATAGCACCGCCTCAGTGTAGTGTGCATCCACTCACGTCACGTTCAACGTGAGGCCTCTAGATGGCGATCTAATGACTCAATTGGCTATCTTCTAATGACTCGATTGGCTATCTTGTATTCACTACAGTACGTCTACATATCCATTTGCGCATGCGAGGAAGACCGCAACTGTTGAATGAATGACCCAGAGCCTGCGGGAGCAGGCAGATTTCTTACAGCCTGGCAACACAAGTTAGCTGAATTCTAATTGGCTAAAAACTACAACTTAAAACTAGAACACTGGCAGGAGCATATCCAAATGGGTATAATAAGACACAAAAAGGGCAGAATATGGAGAATATTTTTATATGTAAAAAAAATAAATATATACAATGGGCCCCCGGGTTACGAACTTAATCCGTTCAGCGGCTACGCTCGTAACTCGAACTGCTCGTATGACGGCCAATCCAAACCTATGTTAATTCGTGAATGCGTGCAACGCGTGCAAAAGCCTTAGGTAATAACATCACGACATTATACACGTATTAAAAATGAGTAACATAATCTACTGTACAGTTAAATTAAATAACATACACAAAGGAAAAATGACATTTACCTTTGGAGCGACGTGACTTGAACTGGGTGGAGGCGGAGGGGAGCAGTGACCAACCCGCATAGTTAACACAGTTAAGCTGATATGCTATTGCTCTTACAATGTCACAGTCACTGTTGTAGTCACGGTGTCAGTCACGGAGATGCTAAAACATATCATCCTCTTACTTCTTCCTTTACAGCTACTAGCAATTTTAGAAGCTATGTCTAACAGATAAAGTTTGCAAAGTCTTCACAACATTCCTTCCTTCCGTTTTTCATTCATTTTCTCTCCTTCCTTCCATCCCGACCAGCTGTGCCATCAAGCTAGATAAAGGCGTTCGGCCAATAGCATATCGGCATTTCTGTGATTGACGTGACGCCGGCCAATAGCATCTCCGTGAGTGAGACCGGGTGACCTTAATCGACCAATAGCATATGGCATCTCCGTGACTGACTCCGTGACTGACACCGTGACTGGGACAGTGACTGTGACGTTGTAAGAGCAATAGCGTTCACGTTACTGTCACAAGGGTCAACTGCTGATTTTGATGACGCAGCTAAGCAAAAATATATTTGCATACACAATGGCCGGCATGTCGGATTGTTCGTAAGACGAAAGGTTTGCTCTTAAGCGGGGGACAAAAATCTCCGTGGTCCACGCTCGTAACCATGCTCGTAAATCGAATTGTTCGCAAAACAGGGTGTTCGTAAACCGGGGGCCGACTGTATATATATATATATATATATATATATATATATATATATATATATATATATCATAACTATAATAAAGTATAATAATTATAACTATAATAAAAGTCAAATTCATTTTAGATTTATTGTAAAAATGAATCTAAAATGTATTTGACTTTTATTATAGTTATAATTATTCTAGTTTATTATAGTTACTATACTATACAATAACCTGACATCATTATCATAACTATAATAAAGTATAATAATTATAACTAAAATAAAAGTCAAATTCATTTTAGATTTATTTTTACTATATATATATATATATATATATATATATATATATATATATATATATATATATATATATATATATATATATATAGTAATAAATAAATCTAAAATGAATTTGACTTTTATTATAGTTATAATTATTATACTTTATTATAGTTATGATAATGATGTCAGGTTATGTTAGGCCAGCAGAGAAGGAATTGCTGGCACTGATGTCCCACCACTGTTGTTCAATATTACTCTTATACTGTAGGTATTTCCCCACACCTCTACACAGAAGGTTAAGTGTAGTAAAATCAGTGAGAAATAGATCATATGTAATGCTTTCTTACCGCGATAAAATAAATAAATAGATAAATTCAATATTTTGATTTTTTTCATGATTTGACATGGACTGTGGTGCTGGACCCAAAAGCAGGGAAGCTGGAAGTGAGGTGAACTCAAAAAATTATGTTTTAATAGAAAAGGAGGATCACAATCAGAGTAATATATAGTGCCATAATAAGAGCAATGTAAACCAACAACCAAAAAGACATCAATACTAACAAAACAGATAGGGGCAGGTTCCAGGGGGAAACACAGAACTGAAACAAATGGAGACAAAAGCATTGAACTTCGCAATGAAAGGCAACTTGGGCGTGGACTCTGACAAAGAGCAAAAAAACAGTGACAACTAACTGAAAGCAACTGAGAACTAAAATACACCCACACTTTCAAGATAACACATAACGGCTGGACAGGAACAATAGGCAGCGGAGGCTGATAGGTTGACACACAGGGACATGTAAGCACAGACAGGTAGACACAATACTAATAACAAAAACAGAAAAAAAACAGAAATGAACAGGAACCCCAATGTTAAACCCACACACACAAAAAAAAGCACCAACACAACATGACAGATTTGTACATTTGTACTTCTAGGAGTTTTTTGAAGTGTGTTTTAACGTGAAAATACAGTTTTCTGCTTGTTCGTATGCAAATAGTAAATGCAGAAATTGAACAAAAAATATTTAAATCTGGATCTTTACGTGTTTACTGAGCTCTGACAAAGTATGACCTCAAACAGACGTAGTCTACCTTGTACCCAGAGAAATGAAAAGCAAGATGTCTTTTCCATTCTTCCCATCAGTGTGTTTTTGTTATATTGTGCACTTTATAACATGGTGGCTTATGTTTGTTCTTTGATAACATACTATTATTACAAAGAATTGTAAAGTTAAAGACGATTTATTAGCTTTGAAGCAAAGTACAATGTTTCACTCCAAGGTTTTCTTATATATGTGGGGAGTTTTGCAAAAATGGCCAACAGTTATAATTCAACCCAACATTTTTCTGACAAGAAATTGACTGGTCTGCACTGTCACAGGAAAAAAAATGTTTTGGATTACTGCTAGAAATATTCCTCAAGTAAACTGTCTGTAGGGAGTAAAATGGAGGTAGCAGGAAGAGTGTGCATAATGAGAATTAGCGGTGGTCATAGAGAACAACCTGGAAGTGAGGAAGAGGAGGTGAAAGAAGGAGAAAAGTAGGAATAGGAAATAGAATTACAAATGCCATCAGTGAGCGTGGTGGTCAAATGTATTTATTTTATTTCTGGAAATTTCCTAATTCGTGTGAAGGGTTTGTCAACATTAGCCAATAATAATTATGTTTCTTATTATTTAATACTTAACAATTTAGCGTGCTTCTAGACTAGAAAATACAGTTTACAGCTATGAATTTAATAAAATAAAACGGTTGAGAATACTAACAAGACAAAAAATTTATCATATCATGCTACTATCATTAACTCTAGCCTCAGGTTCCTTTGATTAACCTACACTCCTCGATGCTCCGCAAAATTACTTGGATTATTTGGAGGCTCTGTCACTCATAGACTTGAGGGCTGCTGATGATTTCCAAGATTTCTCCTTGCTTAAGACATTAGGTTGTTCAGTGATTTAACTGAAACAGCCTAAGCAAGTAAATAACTTAGATGCCTCCTGGCGGTTGTAACCTACTGGACGGATACAGTGGTGCTACTTTTGTCAGGCGACCACCAGGAAGAGATTCCATTTTTAGTAATACCGACGCGAAGTTGCACAAGCCTAACATCGATTGGGGAAAACTGGCTATAGTGAACTGGTGTGCCTCTTTCCATTCATTTTTTGAGCAGTGGAATTAGCAAGCCCATCATTACCTAAACAGGAAAGCGAAGAGATTAATTTGGTCAATGCACAGGCTGTATATCATGACCTAAAGCAGGTCTTCAGTAAAGATAATGCCATGTCTTTTCCCCTGCATTGTCCTTCTGACTGCTTTATCAATATAATTGTGGGTTCTGTTTGTCTCATGGCCAAATTATATCAGGTGTCATAGATTGAGCAGGGGGCACCTGGTCATCTCTTGCCTCTGGTCTTATTTGTCCTTCGTCCTCACCTATGGGGACAGCATTCGTTTTGATTGACTATAAAGACAAGACGCAGCAAACCTGTGTGGACTATGGAGGGCTCAATGACATAATCATAAAAAACAAGAATCCCTTCATGGACTCATTGCTCTTGTTTCTAAGCTACATTTCCGCAATGGCTATCATCTGGTCAGGATCCAAGGTGACGAGTGGAAGGCGGTGTTTAGTACACCACTTGGACAATTTGAGTATTCTTTCAATGCCTTTCAGATTGACAGATGCCCCCGTAGTTTTTCAGAATCTCATCAATGATGGGCTCAGGATTATGATCAACCAAATGTGTTTTGAGTACCAAGAGGACATTCGAATATTTTCCACAGACCAACACAAATACATATAAACATCCAGCTCATTTTGCAATGTCTCCTGGAAAACAGACTGTAGGTATAATGACTGTAATTTCACCTGTCCTCTGTTCAGTTTCTGGGGTTCATTGTGGAGCAGCGCCAGTAATGTGCTGATCCAGCTAAGATCCAGGTTCTGGTTGAGTGGCCCACTTCTATATCTATAAAGCAACTTCAGCGGTTCCTCAACTTTGCCAACTTCTACCGGGGCTACCGAGTAATTACAGCATCAAAGTGGAATGGCTTATAAAGCTAACTTCCTCAAATGTACCGTTCAAATGGAATCCAGCGGCAGAAACAGCATTTTGTATCCTAAAGAACTCATTCACTCTTCTCGTTCACAAAAACCTTGAGTTTTCATTTGTTGTAGAGGTGGACGCCTCTGATTCAGGATTGGGCAGTTGCACTCGATTCAACTTCACTATCACTTCCAGACCGAGATCCAGGGACGGCAAACTGTGTGCGTAGTGCCAGATGTTTGAATGTTCCACGGCAGAAACCCAGAGGGAGACCATTCACAAGGAGGATCAAGTTACTGGTGGACTCCAATGGGAGCTGGCAAATCAGGTCATGGAGGCAGCCTTCCGCAAGGCTGCCCTGAAGGGAGGCTTTTTGTGCTCACTTCATTGTTACAGTGGGCCCACATTTTCGTATTGCTTGCCACCCAGGGGTCACCAAGACGTGCTTTTTGGTCCACCAAAGGTTCTGTTGGACTGGTTTATGCAAGGACACGAAGGACCTTTTGGCTGAATGCGCCATTTGCGCCAGGAGCAAGGTGCCACATAAGCCCTTAGCTGGATTTCTGCATCCATTTCCTGTACTGTCCCGTCCATGTTCCCATATAGCACTGAACTTTGTGACTGGCCTAGCTGTGTCCAAGGGGAAGTCAGTGATTTGAACAGTGTTCTACAGGTTGTCCAAGAAGGTACATTTCATTGCCTTTCCTAAGCTTCCTTCATTACTCGAGACAGCAAAGACACTGGTTCAACATGTGTTTTGGGCCCATGGGATCCTCTCCGACTTGGTGTCTGACAAGGTGCCCCAGTTAATGAGTCAATCTCCGGAGTCTGGAAGGCCTTCTACAGGGCATTGGGATGCACGGACACCCTGACCTCTCGATGCCATCCCCCATCTGTCGCAACAATCAAATATTTTCCATGTCACCATCTAAACCACAGGTGTCAAATTCAAGGCCCGGGGGCCAGATCCGGCCCTCCACATCATTTTTGTGGCCCCCGAAATGCTGATTTGACTTCAAGTTTCTGGCTAAAATAGCAAATTTGCAAGGTGTCTTTAACTTTTAAAAATTTGTGGAGAAAAGACAAGCATTTTTTAATTCACAATCAGTTTTTGCTGGCCTCTGATTTCAAAAATTGGTGCGTGTTTTACAAAAGCATTTAAAAAAGATTTGACTTCACAGTCATACCGGCCCTCTGACAGAAACTAGAACTACAATGTGGCCCATAGTAAAAATGAGTTTGACACCCCTGATCTAAACCAACCGTAAGATGCTTTTCCTTGCTTAACTCAAAAGCTGGATACAGAGAAACCACGTGTGTGTGTGTGTATGTGTGTATATATATATATATATATATATATATATATAAATTTTCATGACTATCTAACTACTTTGAATTTAGTAGTTACCTAGTTACCTTCCCTAACCTTCAGCATTTTATGTTTTATTCAGTTGGTTTCCATATACATTTGTTCTGCATACTGTTCTGTTTTTTTTCTGACTGTCCTGTGATGTATGCATAAATGTTCAATACAATAAATGAATTATCTAAATTAATATATCCCTGAATACTATGTACGCACATTACAAATCCAGCCAATCTAGCCAGGTACAAAAAAAAGAAAAAAAAAGAAGAAGAACTGGTCACACGATTGACAAACATTCCTTTTTGTCAAAACATTGGTGTCTGGAATGTTGTTAGGCTTGTCTCACTTTCAGTCATATCATAGCATGGATAGCTCTACTTAACAAAAAATAAAACAATATTTGAGTTTTTTTATTTATTTATGTTATCAAAATGAACAAAAACCAAAAAATCGTAGCATTCAAATGGAAGAATAAAAATCCAAAATCTGAGTTCTAGTGGAACCATTATGATATCAGCTTTGCAAGGTTAGCTTGATACAGTGGCAGGCCATGTGTTTCAACCATGAGCCTTTGGTGATGTCATATTTACTCCTACCTAGATTAATATGCTGTTTCAAGACGAAGAAACACATGCTGCTGGATATGCCTTGATTGCTGGCATGCCAACAAGTACTTTACAACATTGTCCAAGTCCTCAAAGTCAAAAGGTTCAAGTCATGTCAAGTTTACTTGTATAGAACGGAATCACTGCAGACTCAAAGGGCTTGACAGGTGAAGAGAATAACATACTGTAAATACACAAGAGCATCCCCTGAGCAAAGCTCCCAGAAGTGGAAGAAAAAACTCAAAAACCCTATATGGGGAAAATAGGAAACCTTCAGAAGGGACCACAGGTGAGAGGATCCCCGGTTCAGGCTAACAGGTTGTAATTAATGCTCTAAGAAAAGCCCTAAGAAAAAAACTCACAGGGAGTTTCACTTGTCTGCCGAGACAAGCACGCAATCCATTCCTGAGAAGTGAAGGAATCTAGAAACAGCTTCTTGCCTTAAACTAGTTCCTAGCGTGTTCATTTTTGTTGAAAGATCGCTCATACCACAACATAGAAAAACAATATGGTTAATCCAGACAGAATGGGAAAGTACACAAAGCCTTGGGCCAGTCCTGCCACGGGTCGGGGCAGAAAATGGCAACGTTTCACCTTCCACATTCAGTTCTTATACCCTTTTGGGGCATGTAGTCCCACTGTGGAATGCAGGTGTGTGTGTGTGTGTGTGTGTGTGTGTGTGTGTGTGTGTGTGTGTGTGCGTGCACGTGCGTGCGTGCGTGGGGGTTTGTTTGCATGGGGAAGGTGTCTTCAAAAGTCGTCGTTCTGCCAGCCATTCTTTGAAGCGGGCGGAAGTCTGAGCGCCATAAACCCTGGCTGATATCTTCTCTTGAAGGCCACACCTAGCCTTTTGGTCCTGGTG
This sequence comes from Hippichthys cyanospilos, assembly GCF_059441005.1. Classification (NCBI taxonomy): domain Eukaryota; kingdom Metazoa; phylum Chordata; class Actinopteri; order Syngnathiformes; family Syngnathidae; genus Hippichthys; species Hippichthys cyanospilos. The sequence continues at coordinate 2,190,172 of NC_142374.1, read as the reverse complement.
GAATGTTGTGTCGGGGGATGCCATCCGTTCCTTTTGGAGGTGACGACTTGTCTTTATTTCTCCTGGGCCAAGACTATATCTGCTTTATACTGACATTACGTCGTCTCAATCTTTATTAGAATAACACAGTTCCATGTACACACTATTTTATTGATATATTGCATTTGAAAAATATGTGTTTCCTTCAGCGGTGAAGGTAAAACCTGTTGGACAGGAGCAGGGGCTACACACTAGTGATGCGTCGTTCGCGCACGAATCGGCTCTTAGAGCCGGCTCTTTGAAGTGAACGACGGGAGCCGTCTCCTTCTGGGGAGCCGCTCCGAATAGATTTTTTCTTCTGTTTTTCCCCAGAAGAGGGAGGGGAGGGTTGTCCACACAAGCTGCAGCAAAGAGAAGGGGGAGGGGTTAGAGACACACACAACAGCACGCTGTGAATAATGCGCTAACAGGAGAGACAAGGAGACGAGATCGAGCTTGATAGCGCTACAGAGAAAAAAAACAACACGGTGGAAAGTGGAAAGGTGAGAAAATGGATAAGAAACGCAGTGAAATTTGGATTCATTTCAACTTCATTGATAGTTCAAAGGCAAAGTGTAGACCGTGCAATTAAAACAGGGCAGATATTAACAGAGAGGAGAAACAAGATCAACCTCTCAAAACTGAGGCACTTGATTTTTCTTAAGGCTAATCTTCACTAAAGACTAGCTAAAACATTTACCTGGATGCTGCTTTTTCTTTTTGTTTTACAAATTTTAATTTATAATTTGTTGTGTGATTATCAAAGCTTACTTATGATGTTTTACTGTAAATAGTTAAAAGCTTTTAAATATACACAATCAGAGATTGGAACTTTTTGTTGAGCTTGTTTTGAGATGGGACTTTGTTTTTGTACTTTATCATTTATTTTTTGTAGCACTTAATGTTGTACTCCATGTTGAGTATGTTCAGAAGAATATAAATAAAGCCATATAAATAATAAATATTTGATATACTGTATATTTTCTACATTAGGAATTTGTTTTACACATAATTTTACCTTCTTTTTGATAGTAAATTAATTTAAGTAACAAAATAACTGAGGAGCCATTTGGGAGCCGAAAGAGCCGGCTCTTTTTAGTGAGCCGAGCGAAAAGAACCGGCTCTCTAAAAAGAGCTGGAATTCCCATCACTACTACACACTCCTCAGTAGTGCCATATAAAAGCAAGGCTGGGAGCTTTGGACAACAACCACGAAGAGGGACTTTTGCCAGCAGCCTGTTACACCTCCATACTACCATTAGGAGATCACTGGGCATGGGGGAAAAGGGTTTTACTAAACATATTTCACACACTTTTTTCATGCACGCCCTTGTCCCGAGGGGATTGGGTCCTACTTGGTGAGGGGTTTCAGTCCCCATTAACCGTGAAAAATTAGGGAACAGCGTATTCGTTTATTGGTGAGCAAAACCTGTCGTGCTCACTAAAGGTTTTGATTTGATTTACATATTTATTTTAACTTAGCATGGTAAATGTTTGTTATCATAACAAATTCTGTATTATATATTTTATGATGTACTGTAGGTAAATGGACATTTAGCAACAAAGAAAAATGGCAACTTAAAGTTATGTTTTGGAGCTGTAATTTCAATACCGTGATAACATGATATTTTTGCTCAAGGTTATCATGCCACATAAATCTGATATCGTCCCTTGCTTACTTTTATGACACCACTTCTCTTTTCCAAAAAGGAAAGTCATCCCCAGAATACTGTGTACAAGAGATCTATTCATTTAAATCATTTTTTTAAAAAATAACACTTAATGCTTAGTTCCATCCAGCATCTATCCATTTTTTTAATTCTTGTACTCAGCAGAGGCCTTCTATTCAAATAAATGTCTAGATTGTCAATTTATTATTCTATAGTTATTTGTGTGTGTCCTTGGTGTCTTCTATTTGGTGGGGACCAAACCTAGGGGTTTTACTGTCCTTGTGGGGATGTCTTAGACATGTGAGGCCACAAGTTCAGAATTCTTTTTGAGCGTCAAGACTTTGAGAGTATGGCTTTTAATTGGATATTTGTTGAGGCTGGTGAAAGGATTAAGCAATCTGTTGTGATGGCAAGAATTTAGGGGCTAGGAAATGCATTATATCAATGAGATTTCCCCCACTATGATAGAGGAATCTCAGTATGTGTGTTTTTTTCCAGAAGAGGGCACTATAACTGAAGCTAAAAGAATGGAATATTGTGCTTCACAAAACACACACACACACACACACACACGCATATATATATATATATATATATATATATATATATATATATATATATATATATATATATATATATATATATATATATATATGTTAACTTAATTTTATTCTTGATTCAATTGTGAATGTATTATTCATGACTGGATCAATACAGCACCGCTTTCCTGCAGTGAGCGTTCACTTATGCCACGTTCTACATGAGGTTTCCTGAAGACGTTTTTATGCTTCGATTGGCTATTGCATCTGTCCAACAAAAATATGGGCCCGTACACAATATGTCATTGCATACTGCACAGAAGACTTCGACTATTCAAGCAAATGCCCAGCGGCTCCAAGCTCAGGCAGATATTAAATCTGACATGGTCTGCCTGGCGACATGTGTTAGTTGAATTCTAATTGGCTAAAAACTCTACACTAAAACTGCAGCACTTCGGAGGAGTGTAACCACATGGATAGAATATGATATGAAAACAATAAAAGAAGACATGAAGACAATAAAATTATAAATAAATATATATATTTAGTAAAAATAAATTTAAAATGAAATTGACTTCTATTATAGTGATTATAATTATTATAGTTTATTATAGTTATGATTAAGTAAGGTTATATTAGGCCAGCAGAGAAGGCCTTGCTGGCCATGCCGGTCCACCACTGCTAAATTGGCCTTAGGTGTTTAAGGAAATGTGTGTGTGAGTGTGTGTGTGTGTGTGTGTGTGTGTGTGTGTTTTAAATGCACTGTATCAGTAACATAGTGGGTTCATGAAATAGTGCTATTCTAATGAGGATTGACAGGACACAAGTGGAAGTCAGTATAAGAAACAGGAATGACTAGTCCCCGAAGACGTTGAGACCAGATGCCACCTGGAAAAGAAACAAAAGGCTTCCTCCAACACCTCAGTGTGAACTGATGAAGATATTTAAGATTTATGGCGCATTGATTTCAAAAGAATGGCCGGCGGATGAAAGACTTTCAAATATAGCATCCCCACGCACACACATGCACTCATATGCACACATGCACATTTACACACACACACACACACACACACACACACACACACACACACACACACACACACACACACACACACACACCTGCTTTCCAATGTGGGACAACATGAACCAAAACTGTATGAGAACTCAACGTGGAAGATGAAAGGTTGCCATTTTCTGCTCCGACCTGTGGCAGGACTGGCCCGAGGCCTTGGGTACTTTCCCGATCTCTATCTGGATTAAATCAATTGTTTCACTATGTTGTGGTATGGGCGATCTTTCAAAAACAGAGAACACGCTAGGAACTAGTTTGACGCAAGAAGTTTTTCTAAGTTCCTTTAGTGTGTATGGGTGCATGAATGAATGTCCGTCTTTGTGTGCCCTTATTTTGTTATATGTCAAAATAGACTCAAGTAATCCATGTCTTCATCAAAGAGATTAAGTATTTAGTCACTAAATATTTGGCAGCAACCTGTTTAAGGGAAATTGTCCCACTTTGTTATGAGGGGTGCATGTTTTATTTTGTGAACTTCAGTATGGCTGAAAAGTAACATATATTTGTTGATACATTTGTTGAAATTTACCCAGTCTGTTATGAGGAAGTGTGCAATTTGCAATTTTTACTTAGTAAACTTCAGTATGGCTGAAGAGTAGAATTTATATGTTGTCAAATCATCACTGAGATTTAATTATACCTTGAGAAATTATGTGCGAGTCGTTGATGAAATGATGACAGGAATGCCCATTAACAATGGGCTTTCTTGCTGTCGTGACAAGAATGCCTTGGCTGCACCTGGAGCATTTGCCGTTAGCATGAGTTGTTATTGGTTCTCTATAAATACAGCCACATCCCCACTTAGAACATAAGGGTGTGCACACTTATGCAAACACATTACCTCAGTTGTCTTTTTAACCTTCTCTCAAAATATCATTTTTTTTCAGCTGTTTTGTAATAGCTATACATCAAATAAATGTGGCAAAACATTCCAAATGATTCAACTTAGTATTTTAACTCATTCCCCAAAACTATTTGATCTCCTTCTCTCAACCGCTTATCCTCATGTGGGCCGATGGCATGCTGGAGCTTAGCCCAGCTGTCCTCAGTTACCTTTCTCTCTCTCTCTCTCTTTTATATATTTTTTTTAATCACAAAAACCTGGCATTTGAACAGAGGTGTGCAGTGTCTTTATGTCTATTATAATTCTAAACACATCAATACAAAGCAATTACCACACCCAATCAAGTATTCCTTTGGAGAACCGCTTGGCTCTTTTGACAATCCTGTCCTGATGTTTTCTCTGCTGCCTTGAATCTGCTAATAAGATGTAAATTGTTTTGTACGCCACTTAGAAAGGTCACGTTGTTATTCGGGTGAGGTGTTTAAATGATTTTCCTTTTGTTCTCAGGACAGGTGCTGTTCCTAATCATCTGGTCTTGTCAAGCAGCATTTGTTCTTTGGATTTGCATGCTGTACTTTATTACCAGATTCTATTCGTATACTGTCATGATTGGCTTGTCACTAGTGAATTACAGTACTTGCCAAGGGTGAGCAGTATATCTGTTATATTCGTTAATCCTTCCTTCCATCCATTAGCTACCGTTTTATTCGGGGTCAGGTCGTGAGAGCAGCAGCTTGAGCAGAGAAGCCCATACTTCCCTCTGCCCAGCCACTTTCAGTGCTCATTTTACATCTGAAAAGTGTGGGGTCCCCGGGATTCACAATACTAAAAAAACTATGGCTCCCAACAGAAATGTTTGGAGTCCCAAAAATCCTGTAGTAAAAAAGGACAAAATTTAAGGGTCAAACTGCTGATAATAAATTTCAGTTAACAGTGGTGAAATAATAGAATGAACTTAGTAGTCTCCGGCCTCATCTTTTTCATATGGCAACCACTGATGTAACTGATCATTTTGGTAGAAAAGTCTGCTCAGCTTCAACATGTCAACATTTGTTTTTCTTCTTGATCTTCCGAAGCGTTTCGTATTTGCTTTTTACTTTCTGGCTCATTGTTACCTGATTGTGTATTACTTGACTTGTCATTGATACTAACAAAACTGCCGAGTTGATGTTGTTTTGGGCCTAAAGATAGCACTTTTAGGAAGCTTTTTTCTTATAACGAGATCCTGTAGACAAACTCTCATGACGACAAGATCTCAGGTAAAAAATGGTAGTAAGTGGTCAGGTTTTGCTGAACAAAAGAGTACATGGACGATAATTGATATTTTGATTTGCAAAAGAGGTGGGATTCTTTGACTGTCTCACAATTCAGTTCTGATTTTGGGGTCTACGATTCAAAATGATTCAATTAAATAAAAAAAGATTTCTGCTTCAATCTACAGATGTGATATGATATGAAAAACTTTATTTTTTAATTTAAAATCAAGCAAAACAAACAAATTAATAAAAAACAGTATACAATGCCTTTTTTGCATGAATAAACAAAAATAATAATTTCACAAAAAAACAACAACAAAAAACAATCGCAATATGAGCATTGATCTTCCCATAAGTTCAAATTTTAAAGATGACATTTATAATTAATTGATTAATTAAAATGATAAATAATTAACTATAATTAATGGTAGATCTAGTCACTTATATATGTTACAATACTGTCATTGCACGGTGTGGCAGAAAGAATGGCCGACGTGATAGCGTGGGTAGAGAACCCAAACGCAGGAAAACTATGAGGCAACAAATTGTGTGAGATAGTCCATATTTAATATTGTGAAGGGCTGGCAAGAACAGAAACAAGGGCAAACAGGATGGCAAAAATTCGAGCGACAGGAGACACGAGACATGCGGCTGGTGATGTGAGGAATAAGAAAATGATAAGAAAATGATCCGACAGCTAACGGTAACTTTGCTGGGACTAAAATAGACACCAATAAACCCCTTAAACAGAAAATCCACATCAGAACTATGACAAATACCCAATTAAATGACTTCAAATATGGTATATAAATATAGTTACTGAGATTTTATACCCTCCAAAGGTTTTCACAATAAACAACAAAAGTGAAATAGTGAAATCAAAACACCTCATTCTCGAAAAGTTGGCGGAAGTAAACTTAAAAACACATGATATTAAACCAAAAAATAATTCAACAGTTTATCGTTTTTTGGTGTGATTTTTAGTTTGATATATAGTCTTGGTCTGGTCTCGCCATTGTCTTGGTCTTCTTTCAGTTTCGGTTTTCTCCGGCTTCGATCCAATATGTGTCTCAGATACCTTATTAAAATATCATTGGTGATTCGTGGAAGATATTTTGTTGTGACTTCACATTAATTAATTAATTAATGTCATCATTAATAAGACACAAATCAAGGTAATTTGATAAAATCTCTGAAACGTCCATCAAACTGGTAGCTCTTTCGCATTTAGCCGTACCCAACAAGTACAATAGCTCTCAGTGTCAATAATGCTTGTGACCCCTGATAAGTAGCTCTCAGTGTCAACAACGCTTACGAACTCTGGTTCGTTAGCTCTTGGGTTTAGCTCGCCATCAACAGGAACCTGGCCAGTCCCTATTTTAACTTATGGCGTACACAATTGCTCGTGAGAAAGTTGGAAAGCATCTGCGTCTGCTATGGTCCGTCCCGCACCCAACTCTTGAGGGAATGCCGAGCGCGGCCATGTTTAAAAAGACGTGCACACGACGTCTCGCGGTCATTTCACGAACGTTCTCGCGATAGTTCAATTTGATGGTGCAATCGAATGAAAATAGGCTAGATAATACGAATGAAAATAGCCTAGATAATACCAGGGTTACACTTGCAAACACTGATTTGATTTTGTATGTTGGTGTTGCTGCGTCCCGTGATATTTTGTCGCTAAGCATGTTGTTTTTTGTTATCTCTGATTTTGAATTGGACCGCTCTGATCATGTCAGCTCTCAACAATTGCAATATGAGCATTGATCAGCATTGACAGCAGTGCTCAGTGCCTTTCTTTGCTAAATTGACACATGAGTTGGAGATGTGTCAAAAGCGGGGCTTTTACTGCAATTAACACACACTGGTTCACGAAAGATCTCATCACATTTACACAATAACACTGTGAGGCCTGGTCAATTCCCAGAGTTAGCTGCACTACCTGTCATGGCTCGGAGATGGAGGACCCAAAAGCACACACAAGTAGTGAAGGTAAGGACAGAATGTTTATTTGCTAAATGGTACTTGTGGGGGCGAAGGCAGATGAGGACGGGCCACAGTGGCGGGGCTCTCTGGGTCGGGGAAGAGGGAACTTGGCAGACGGACGGGTCAGAGAGGAGGCAGACAGGATGGGTCCTGAGCATGGGTCCTTGCTCTAAAAACCACATCATCCTCGCTATGTATGTAATGTCAATAGCGGCTAGAAGCGGCGCCAGAAAAAACAAATGTCAAAGTCAAACGTATGAACTGGTAAACTAAAACATTTCCAAAACATTACCTTGCACACAAGTAAACTTCAAATATAAAGAAAGCAAAGACACTTAGTTTTCCAGACTATTTTACTGCTCTGACACAAATCCTGAAAATTCTACAACATATCATATAACATGTGGTCCAAATGGTGGTTCAGCCTGGCAAGGTGGTGGTACATGTGGGTCATTTTCATCTTCGGTTACAGGTTGTCTAGGAGGCCTTGTTTGTTAAGGGTGTGAATATCATGGGTCATCTTCTGGTAGTGTGTCATCTTCTAGTAGTGTGTCATCTAATGGGAGTGGGCCATCTAGTTTTCCAAAGGGCACATGTACAGGAGGTGTGCAAGATGGCGGAGGAAGAGGGGGCCAAGGGGGTGACCAATATGGCCAAGGTAGTGGTGGTCCAGGTGGACATGGTGAAGGTGGCCAATAAGGACAAGCTGATGGTGGTCCAGGTGGACCAGGAGGTCCGGGTGGTCCTGGTGGTCCTGGTGGACTAGGTGGCCCTGGTGGTCCATTTTGTCCTGGAGGACCATCGGGCCCTGGTGGACCATGTGGTCCTGGTGGGCCAGGTGGTCCTTCTGATCCTGAGCCATCTGGTCCTGGTGGACCATCTGGTCCTGGTGGACCATCTGGCCCTGGAGGGCCATCTGGTCCTGGGGCGCCATCTGGCCCTGGTGGGCCATCTGGCCCGGGTGGACCGTTTGGTCCTGGTGAGCCATCTGGTCCTGGTGAACCATCTGGTCCCAGTGGCCCCTGTGGACCACTTGGTCCAGTTGGCCCTGTTGGACCAGCTGGACCTGGGTGACCATCTGGCCCTAGTGGACCATCTGGCCCTGGTGGACCCTCAGGTCCTGGTGGTCCATCTGGTCCCGGTGTACCGTCTACTCCTGGTGGTCCTGGTGGACCATCTGGTCCCGGTGAACCATCTGGCCCTGGTGGTCCTGGTGGACCATCTGGCCCTGGTGGCCCATTCGGTCCTGGGGGTGACCCAGGTGGTGATCCAGGTGGTCTAGAAGATGGTCTTAGAGGCGCATCAAAAGGTACTGGAGGTGGCCCTGGTGGGTCTATTTCATCTTGAGTAACTGCTATTTGTCTCTTTATCCTAGCAGACATACAGCTGGTTTCTGCAATAAAGAGTTAACAGTTGTGATACCATGTGACATTTCCTTTACCCTTTGTTTATTGGTTGCTGAGAGTTCGGCCACTTACCAATCAGCAGGAGGCCAAAAGTCAAAACTTTGAGAATGATCATTGTGGCTGATGAGGTCCTGAAACCTTCTGAAAAGGAATGGTAGATCCACATCTGAAGAATGTCTATCAGGCAGAAGTGATGAGAGAGCTATTTGGACATTGCTAGTTGATCAGGGCCTGTCCCCCCTTTTCCATGAGGCACATATAGTAGATTATCCTTGAGAAGAGGGCTGACAACTCTCTGCCAATCATTCATGTACTCGCTGCTGAATGGAACCCCTGTATTGACTCAAACCAATCCTTTTCAGTCAATCAATGTTGTTTTTCAATTTCTAACAGCTCATTCCTTCTGCTATCTTACCAGCAAACACAGGGTGAGCGTTTCTGATGATGTGATTCAATTAAAGTTAATATAATTTGCAAGATTGCGGGTTGGACTAGATGAAGCCATTGGTGGTAAGAGGCAGCGCCACAACTATACCACTTTTTTTGCTTTTTGCCTTGCAACTTCTCACACAGGGTCCTTGTATAGGCATATAATCCTGGCACTTCAACACAGGGTCAGAGCCGATCAACAGCAGGCTTGTAGAAATGTGTGTAAGGATCCAGAGATACATGGTGTTCACAGAATAAACTCGTTTTTTTGTGTTTTTTTTTTTTTACCAGCAGTTGAACTATACAGAAAGAGAAGGAGAATTTATGCGGAATAAATGGGGGATTGCTTGTGGCAAAATGCCAGTGTCAGAGAAATCTCTAAAAGAAGACTAGGACAAGCCTAGCTGCTAAGCAGCAAAAAGTGTAACTCAGAGCAGCCAAGTTTGACTTTTCTATAACTATTTAGCAGACTGTATGTCACAACAATGACATAACTATAGGAATGACTTGATGGATTGAAGGCAAGCTTGCAAAATTGTTGTCATCTTTATGGTTGGCATCCTCGGACCAAAAAAAGAAATTCATTTGCTTCTCCATTTGATTCGCCAGATGTACAGTAAATGCAAACAAAGTCTAAAACATGGATATGGACGTGTGTTAAGTAAAAGGTATTAAAGACGTTTCATTAGGGTTACCGTGCCCTGCCTCAGGTCTCCACCCATCACCTATATCATCTGAAAGTAAATCCAAAACTGCCAAATTTTTCCTGCTTGAAAACCATAGGTTACCATATGAAACGTTTATTTGCATCTCTCATGTATCTAACATGAGAGATGTTATGAGATGTTAGAGAGATGTTGTATTTGTAGTGTTGTTTCCACTTCATCACATTTTTCAAGTATACTATAGAATCAACAATAATGAGGCTAGACTGAATTGATTTTAATTACAGAGTGATAGTTATGTTGTGGAATTAAAAAAGTTAGCAGAATTATATTCTATAGGCTTACATTATATCCTGATACATTTCCGACATTAGTTTCAAGAAATGGAAATAGAGACAGGGTGGAACGCTGGCAAAAATAAAACAATTTTAAAGCAGGCAGGTGGAAGACTGACTAGCATGTCCACCTCACAGTTCAGGGTCCTGAGTTCAATTCCAGCTCACTTTGGCCCCCCTGTGTGGAGTTTGGATGCTCTCGCATGGGTTCTCTCTGGGCACTCCAGCTAACTCTCACGTTCCAAAAACATGCATAGATGGTTGGAAATTGAGGCGTATTTTGATAGCTTGGCAGCTCTGTAATTCTTCTGATGACCAGATCAGACAAACATTTGAGGCAGTTTTTCCTTTATCTTTCTCACCTAATGTCCCGTTTCAAAATTGACTGCTTCAATTGATAAGCTTCCTCGAGTGTATCAAGCAATGTCCGCTTCACCGGAGTCCAACTACATTATGTATTTTTCACTTGATACGACAAAGTGCAACACTAAATACATAAAACATGGATGTTGTGTGAATTAGCACTCACCACGCTCAATCGAGTTTGTCTCACGACTCTTGCGTCGTTGTCAGTCCTGCTCCTGTCCTACTCCTGTTGTCCTACAGTCGTGACCTCCAGTCTTAAATCACCCCTTTAAGGTGGAGCACTTGTAAAGGTGAGGCATTTAATGAAGTTTCATTCATTTTCACACAGTCATAGTAGGTGTTTCGTATTAGGCGGCTCTTGTCAAGCGGCATTGCTTCTTCATTGTTCCCATGCTGTATTTGTTTATGTCAGTCCATTTTATTTATATCTGCCTAGCAACAGGGAGTTGGGTGGGCTCCTCGATCAAGGCCAATTGTATTTAAAATACGAAAAACCGTTTACCTCTTTTAAGTCAGTACACACCCATCACTGTGCCAAAGCACATACCTTATTTTTTTTAAATATTCGTACATTGAGCAAAACTAATGTCATATGATTTACAAGATGCAGTTGTAAAGAAAACTAGCTTTTGATTTCTCATTGATTTAATGTCATTAAAGCTTTAGTTCAAAATGGATACAATTACTTATCTTCAAACGTTTACTCAGACTGTAATGTCAATAAGAAAATCGGTATCGTTTAGGGCTCTATGATTATGCACAAAATAATAATCATGATTATTTTGGTAAATATTGAAATCACGATTATTAATCAAAATTATTCATGATATTTAATCAAACATGACTATAAATTGTCCTTTTTTTAAGCAACCAGTATATAAACAAGGCTCCAAGGCTTGATACTCACACATAGTAAACTATAAAAAATAAATGAAGTAAACAATGATTAAAACCAGGAAGTGGCAAAAACTTGGCACACAGGGCTACACAGCTTACTGGGTTGAGTGCAAACCAATGAAAAAAATGAAGCCTACTTAGAACTAAACACATGTTTTACTTTTAAGCAAATTTGGATCAATTTGCAGTCAAAATGACATTTTCCGTGATTTCAAACCAAATTTATTAAAATCGTGACTGACTTACAAAAAGGAATGCTGAAACAAACATCTAAAGGTGGGCAGACCGTCAGCATCAATGGACACCTGCTTTGCGGATGGACCGACAAGTGACAGGAACGCTCATTAAACGTCGGAATAAGAAGGTGTGTTTCGTTTGAGTTGTAATCGTCTGGAAAGAAATTCTGTCAGATGTCCGTTGGACCGATGCTCCACTGTTGCCAACAGAATGACAAAGCAATCGTGTTTTGCCTGTGTGTTTACTGCTTTGTTTGCTTGCACTGACTACAACATGGAATCGCATTGTGCTTACAGCACAAGAAGTGGCAGACTGTGCCAATTTAATGAAATGAACTGCCTCGGTTCAGGTCACTTATTGTCTTCCACAGTTACAACCTTTATAGCGTTACTGTCATTGTTTGTGCTTTTTTTCTGAGTCTTAGTTTGATGAACTTAAATGCATCCTAGTCAGCAAAATTATTTTCTAGACCTGGAGTAAAAAGTTTTGTTAGAATTATGTGTTCCGTATCATTCAGAGTGAATAAGTAAACAGCGAAGCATATGACATTGTGACACAAGATGAAGTGAAGATGGAGAAATCACAGTACTGTAATCACTAAGCTAATACGAAATGCTGCCATACAAGACTAAAAAAGTTTAGGTATACAGCTTTTTTTGCAAAAAAGAGTGTCTTGCACCACAACAGGGTGGAGAGTATCCAGCTTTGAAGAACAAAATACATTACTATTAATTAGTGTCTAGACAGAGAATAATAGCGTTGCGGTATGTTACTTCCTACGTCAGCATTGGACTATTTGTAAAGGTCAAATATTGTGAAGAATGTGAAGAATTTATTTTGAATATAATTGCTAGTGTCATGGAAAATGCATATTCAGCCAGTATGAATCTGACGCTCCGTTGTTCTGTGACCACCTGGTTTTGTTTGAGCAAAGACCATTTCAATTAACGTGCATGAACATTTCACCTAACATGCATGAGAACTTGCTGAGTAGCTAAAATAAGATGACCCTGACCGATAAGTGAGTTCAAGACCCACATATGTTATAGTCATTGTCTTTAACTGACTTGTTGTTGTCACGATGTGGCATGCCGGTTAGAGGAGTGCGGGATGCGGAACAGGCGGGACCCAAAAAATACAGGGCAGACAGGGGTAGGCTTACGTGGGGGTGATTTAATGACAAAAAGGGCTGTGTTGAAAGAAATGAAAAATACAAGTTACAAACCAAATCGCTAAACTGAAACTACCTAAGGGCAACAAGGGACGGGAGGCAGCACGGGAGTGACCGGTACCAGGAGCGTGAGACGAGGCAGCGGGGGAACGACGAACAATGACCCGACAAGGGACGCGGCAAAACACTGGGGCTTAAGTACTAACAGAACTAATTAAGACGCAAGACACCTGGGGACAACAATGGGCGGGGAAACTTACTGGAGGGAACACACGGGCGACAGGTGAGGTTAATTAGTGATGGCACACGAGGGGAACACCGAGGACCTATAACTGAAACTATACAACCCAAACCCCACAACAAAAAACAGATCATGACAGTTGTAAACATTGCAACTTGTATTCAATTAGGAAACAAACAAAAAAAACTACTGTATGTGGATAAGGTGCTGCCAGATGTGTTGTATACCAGCAACATCATGACAATTAAGGCATTCTTGTCTATTCGATGCAAGACCTGGGGTATATGCTTGTTACCTGGTGCCTTGCTGCATATGACAATTCCGCCTCAGTTTTTTTTCACTGTATATACATGAATCGGTGAGGTGTGAGATATGTGATGTGTATCACGGCGCTTCCGTGATGGCTCTCCATCTTGACCGTTCATCCTTTGTGCTTTCAAGTATGAATGACTCCTCCTCGGCGAGCTGATTTTTAGCAGCAGTTTTTTGTACGATGCGGTCTTGATCCCCTTGCAAAGCTTGACATATTACATACCAAGCCTGGTGCATTGATCTCGTCACCCAAATAAGTTTGTTGTGAACAAACCTTGTGACAGTAATTTCTCCACGTCTGTCAGCGCAAACCCAGACAGGTCCCAAACCACTGATGATACAACTCCTGTCTTTTAAAAACAAACTGTTAGCTTTATTTAGCCGCAGTCATGTTGCGCTAGCTTTCTGTTTGCGTTGAATGCGAAGTAAACAAGAGGAATATGGAACTATTTGAATAGCTGAATAGCTTGCTGAAATATAAATTATAGCTTGTTATAATGTGCTCTCTCTCTCTAGACTCTAAACAACCCGAAACACTTGTTTTATACAGTAGAAATGCTAACACAACAGCAATAAACAACTTAGAGCTCCCCTCCTTCAGCTCACGATTTCATGCAATTTTTTTTACTCTGATGATTCAGGTCAGTAAGAAAAAAATAAGGACACTGTGCCAAAACCCATTAGACTATTGTGAAGACTGATATCAGTTGGGACAGTCAGGCTGATAAAAGCCAGATAATTCTCTCCCTTTTTAATTTAGTATACTCAGAAGGCCTTGCACAACTGGTTACTGCATTAAAACTGAAAACAAGAAATTGTGGTTGAGTCAGATTTTGTCCTCAAAATCTTAGCTGACGTCTCCTGACATCATGACAATTGGGAAATGACGCTTATTACTTCATATTGCATAATGGGTTATTTTTGAAACTCGGCATCTATTGCAGCCTGTTGAGTCTGGAGGGGAACTCCTCCCACTTGTGTCCCATTTTAAAGGTTTCTTATCTTTCCAACACTTGGGTTTGTTTTTTTTTTTTTCACCCTCTTGTGCAAGCTTTGATCATGGTATCATCGTTGTGTATTTGTGATGTTCTGTTTGACGCTATCTTTGATATCTTTTTCATCTGTGAAGCCCCTTTAGACCGCGGTATTCAGGGCTATGCAAATAAATTTGATTTGACTTTCCTTACTGAAGAGTTGGCAACACTTTTCTGTTTGAATGTGATATTTTACATGTAGTCAACAGATATTGGCGTGGGAGGATTATGAAAGTTACAAAAGATTGACTGACTTTCTGAATAAATTGTTTTAAATGATTCGATAGTCCCATTGTGCAATTTTTCCCATCCCTAGGCTTCATTAATCCATCACTACAGTTTACCATAAATTACCTGCAGGAGCACCGGAGAGTAGGCCAACCAAGTTGCCTTGGAAATGGGCTGACCTTGGAGCCAAAGAGCAAAAGACTGCAAGATATTCATTTTTTTAACCCCTCGGTGTTGATGGCAAACTATATGTGTGTTTTTCATACAGAAAATAAAAATTGACGCTGATTTTCTTATTGACGTTAGTTTGAGTAAATGTATAAAGAAAAAGGTCATTGTATCCATTTTGAAATAAGGCTTTAATGAAATTACATCCATGCGAAGTAAAAAGCTAGTTTTCTTTCCAACCGCTTACTGAAAATAACGTGACATTTGTTGATTTAATGCGTGATTATTTATAAAAAAAAAATGTTTTGTGCCAAAGCATAGCTATGGGTGTTTAGTGACTTAAAAGAGGTAAACAGTTTGACCTTTTTCAAGTACCACTTGAACAAGGAGCCCACCCAACTCCCTGTTGCTAGTCATACAGTATATAAATAAAATGCAAAATGACATTGTCAAATACAGCGTGGAAACAATGAAGAAGCAATGCCGCTTGACAAGACCCGCCTAATATGAACCAACTACTATCATTGTGTGAAAATGAATGAAAATTCATTAAATGCCTCACCTTAACAAGTGCTCCACCTTAAAGGGGTGATTTAAGCCTGGAGTTCACAACTGTAGGACAACAGGAGTAGGACAGGAGCAGGACTGACATCAACACAAGAGTCGTGAGACAAACTCGATTGAGCGTGGTGAGTAGTCTATCACACAACATCCATGTTCGATGTATTTAGTGTTGCACTTTGTCCAATCAAGTGAAAAATACATAATTGGACTCAGGTGAAGTGAGCATTTCTTGATATGCTAAAGGAAGCTTATCATTTGAGGCTATCAATTTTGATTGCTGACATTTTTAAGTGAGAAAGATAAAGGGAAAAAACTTTCTTAAAGGTTTGTCTGATCTGGTCATCAGAAGAGTTCATAGCTGCCAAACTATCAACATTTACTCCCAGCACAATTTGTCTCTATTTGCATCCAGCCATCATTTTTCAAGAGCTCACTATCCTCAATAGAGTCACTGACTTGGTGCTACCTATCCCAGCTGTTACAAGCGGTAGACAGGAGAAACTCTGAACTGATTGCCAGCCAATTTCATGGCACGCAGGGATGAACAACCCTTCACGCACCCATTCACACTTAGGAGAAATTTAAACTGTGCATGTAGTGCATGTTTCCGGAATGTGGAAGGAAGCCAGAATGTCCGGAGAAAACCTACGCGGGTACATGGCGAGCATGCAAACTCCTCACAGGGAAGCCACAGTGAGCTGAAATTGAACTCGGGACCTTCGTCCCGCCTTGTCTCAATTTACATATCTTGAAAATAATGTAAGAAATTAATCAGGATATAATGTAACCCTATGGAAACATTTCTGCTGTTTAAACGCACATCATAATCATCCCTCTGTAATTAAAATTATTAATTAATTCTGCTCTGAATATCGTTGATTCTATAGTATACATGAAATAATACACTGCTTTTCTGGGTTTGAGCAACAACCCTTTGTTTTCTGCAGAGAGATAAGCAGCTGAAATTTGTGAAACTTGGCTGTCTTCTACAGCTGATTATTAAATTGCGGAAAATGGGTAGAAAGGTGCAATCAAACTTTGTTTGATCCATGAGTTAAACCCAACAAATTATTAGATGAAATAATTATTGACTGACTAGAATATTGCCACGAGCATTTTCCACAAAAATGGGGGATGATTCCACCTCAAAATATGAAAAAAAAAAAAAAAAATTCCATATTTTCTAACTATAAACTGCACCAAAAAGAGAAAAGTAACACAAAATTGATTTTTGTCATGTTTAAGCTGCACGGTAATACAAGCCACAGGTTATAGTATCAGAGTTTTGATTTTTTTTTTGTTGTAAGGCGAAAAAAATGGGGTAACGAGGGGACAAAAAAAACGTTGCGGTCCACATCGTAAGCTGAAAAAATGTAACGCAGGGACGTCATGAACGGGGGTCCACTGTATATAGTTTATCCAAAACTGCAAATGCCTGGATACAACAACATCATGCCTTCAACACAGACTGAACATGCCTGCACATTTAGAAACAAGAGTAGAACCATCCTATTGTCAACATAACACTGACACACTTGGATTTATAGAACGCTGCACGAACACAACACGAACATTCCTGTTTGCATTTACCTGTGGAGAGTGCACCCCAGTTGCAAGTAAAATAACAATTCAAACTCATAATCAAAACTTTGATAGTGTCTTCCTGTGTCTCCCTTTGTTTACCGGGAGATTGCCGCCTGGCAGCTTGTTTAAAATTAAAAAAGAAAAAAAAAAAGAAGAAAGAAAGGAAGAAAGAAAATCTGCAGATAAGCCACACTGAGATAAACACTTCAGAGTTCAAAACATGAGAAAAAAGTAGCGGCAACACTTCAGGGTTCAAAACATGAGAAAAAAGTAGCGGCTTATGGTCCGAAATTTATGGTATCAAAAAAAATATATAATTTGCAGATCGGAAATTTCGATGGTGAAGAACAGCGAATACGCTATGAGTCCATTTTCCACTGTGTTCCACAATGCAAGCCTATATTATTTAATGATTTTGTGTGAATGTAAACTTTGAAGTGTATGGTTGGTGGTGGTGCCATGTTTGTGCCGTTTGAAGCAATGATAACATTGCAGTATGCTGAATACACAAACTGTGGGCTGAGACACGCCGACTCATTTTCTCCTACAGCATTTTATTTCAAGTTTTGTGTTTTTCAAAGCCTTTTCACTCTGTGTGGAAAAACTCTCCCGACAAAAACAAAAATAAATTTCAAAAAAAGGAAATACTATAAATACCAGATATTGAGTAATATTGACTTTAATTGAATCACATTCCGAGAAACGGTTCACCCCGTGTTTGGTTTCAACATAGCATAACAAATGAGCTATTAGCAATTAAAAATATATATATTGACTGAGAAGGATTGGTTTTGGTCGATACAGGGGTTCCATTCATAGCAAGGACATGAATGATTGTCAGAGGCCCCATGGCAAGGGCTAAAAACAGGCCCTAATAAACTGGCATTGTCAGCTCTCTCATTACATCTGCCTGATAGACTTTCTACAATTCCTTTTCACTGTGTTTCAGGACTTCACCAGCCACAATGATCATTCTCAAGGTGTTTACTTTTGCCCTTGTGCTGATTGGTAAGTCCTCCAACTCTCAGCAACCAATTAACAAAGAGTTGAGGTCATAACAGGGGTCACCAACCCCTGGGCACGGTCCCTGTGGGCATCAAGTAGCCCCCAAAGGTCAAATGAGTAGCCCGCAGGCCTGTTCTGCAAATAGCTGACAAGAGACAGCACATTGGTGATTTTCATTTCAAACAATTATACATGTTTAACATTTACATTACATATTACACGCGATTTCCATATTTACTACAGCTATTCCTTACTTATTGCAAAAAGTCATTAACATGATCAGTGTCTTCACATAAACTGGTAGCCCTTCATATTACTCAGTACCAAAGAAGTAGCTCTCACTTTCAAAAACTTTGGTGACCCCTGGGTCATGATGTAACTCAGATGGTAACTCTTTTTTGCAGAAACCAGCAGTATGTCTACAAGGATAAAGAGACAAATAGCAGTTACTCAAGATGAGATAGATCCACCTGGGCCACCTCCAGTACCTTTTGATGCGCCTCTAAGACCATCCTCTAGACCACCTGGATCACCACCTGGGTCACCCCCAGGTCCACCAGGACCTGATGGTCCACCAGGACCACCAGGGCCAGATGGTCCACCAGGACCAGATGGTCCACCAGGACCACCAGGAGTAGACGGTACACCGGGACCAGATGGACCACCAGGACCTGATGGTCCACCAGGGCCGGATGGTCCACCAGGGCCGGATGGTCCACCGGGACCAGATGGTCACCCAGGACCGGATGGACCAACAGGGCCAACTGGACCAGGTGGTCCACAGGGACCACCTGGACCAGATGGCTCACCAGGACCAGATGGCTCACCAGGACCAGATGGCTCACCAGGACCAAGCGGACCACCCGGCCCAGATGGCCCCCCAGGACCAGATGGCCCTCCAGGGCCTGATGGTCCACCAGGGCCAGAGGGTCCACCAGGACCAGATGGCTCAGGATCAGAAGGACCACCTGGCCCACCAGGGCTAAATGGTCCACCAGGGCCTGATGGTCCACCAGGACCAAATGGACCACCAGGGCCACCTAGTCCACCAGGACCCCCGGGGCCACCTGGACCACCTGGACCACCTGGACCACCATCAGCTTGTCCATATTGGCCACCATCACCTTGTCCACCTGGACCACCACTGCCTTGGCCGTATTGGTCATTCCCTTGGCCACCTAGTCCTCCACCATCATGCACACCTCCTCTACATGGAAAACTAGATGTCCCACTCCCATTAGATGACACACTACTAGAAGATGACACACTACCAGAAGATGACCCATGATATTCACACCATTATTAAGCAGGGCCTCCTAGACCACCTGTAACTGAAAATGACCCACATGAATCAGCACCTTGCCAGGCTGTACCACAATTTGGACCACTTGTTATAATAATAATGTTGATGAATTTTCCGAATTTAGGCAAGGTCACTAAAACAGTCTGGAAAAAAAAATGTCTTTTGAATTTCTTTATATTTGAAGCTTCAAATAAACACATGTCTAACAGAACAGTCCAGTGGTCCCAGAGAGAGTGCATGAGTGCCTGGAAACATAATTAGATGAAGATTGTTGAGCATAGGAGGAGGAACTATGACAAGGAGGGACAGGAAGGGAAAACAAAGATATATTTCTGTGTTGAACTTACTTCTTTTATCAAGGGCGTCTCTTCTAGCTTTACAGAAAAACCTCATGTACAGGTTCTTTGTTCAAACACAGGAGGTCAATAAAAAGCATGTTATTGTGTGTACTTATCTTCCATTACAATCCCCCTTTGGATCAAACATTGATCCACAAAAATAAGAAAACAGGAAAACCAAGATGAAACAAAGTCACTCACTCCAATTCAGGATCAAGGGAAGTCTTCAAAAGCCACCTCTGGCATTTAGAGGACAAGCCCAAAATGAATGGGGCATCTCCGGCTTTCCTGTGTGGAGTTTACATGTTCTTCCCGATTCGGCGTGGGTTCTCTCCGGGCACTCCTTCTTCATCATGTGAATTTTAGATATACTATGTTGAAGCCATAATTTAGTAATAGAAACAATTTCCTTGTTATGATTATGGTGTGCAACTGAAAACTATGCAGAATTCTGTTGATCCTAATCGGCATTCCGTTGACCCTGTGAAATAACATAAAACTATGCCTTCCTGTGTGGGGTTTGCATGTTCTCCCCGAGCTCGCATGGGTTTTCTCTGAGCACTCCGGCTTCCACATTCCAAAAACATGGATGGCAGGTGTATTGGACACACCAAATTGTCCCGAGGTGCGATTTGGTGCGTGAATAGCCGTTCCTTTGTGTGACCTGCATCTGGCTGGCAACAAGTTCAGGGTGTCCCCCGCCCCAAGCATGCAAACCCTGTGAGGATAAGTGGCTCTAGAAAATGGATGGATGGATGTTTTGTTAGTGAATTTCAGTCAGATGGGAACTGGATCATCTGACTGGGCACAGGGAAGTCTGGACGATGTGCTCAAGTGGCTACCAGCAATCTCACCTGGGATGACATACAGTACATATAGATGATGATTAGTACAGTGGGCCCCCGTGTTACGAACTTAATCCATTCAGCGGCTACGCTCGTAACTCGAATTGCTCGTATGACGGGCAATCCAAACCTATGTTAATTAGTGAATGCGTGCAACACGTGCAAAAACCTTGGGTAAAAAAAATAACGACTTTATACACATATTAAAAATTAGTTACATAATCTACTGTGCAGTGAAATTAAATAACAAATATACAAAGGAGAAATGACATTTACCTTTGGGACGACGTGACTTGAGCTGGGTGGAGGCGGAGGGGAGCAGAGACGAACCCGCAGAATTTATTTATTTATTTTCTTAAATGGGAACTTTTCTCAAACTACAACATATCACCGGCGATTTCCTTCTCTTTAATCCATAATAGAAGAAGCCTCTCCATTTTGTTGTCGAGTGAGGTCCGTCCCCTGGCAAGGAAAGTCTTGCCCCTAGAAGATTGCCGAGCAGTTACGACCATACTCACAAGCAAGGTTTATTATGCGTGCACCTCCTTCGTATTTTTTTTTATTATCTCCTGCTTCGTTTCTATTGTCATCATCTTCTTACTTCTTCCTTTACCACCACTAGCAATTTTAGAAGCCATGTCTAACAGATAAAGTTTTCAAAGTCTTCACAACATTCCTTCCTTCCGTTTTTCACTCCTTTTCTCTCCTTCCTTCCATCCCGACCAGTTGTGCCATCAAGCTAGCTGCTAGCTAGACGTTCGGCCAATAGCATATCGGCATTTCTGTGATCGACGTGACGCCGGCCAATAGCATATCTGCATCTCCGTGACTGAGACCGGGACTGAGACAGTGACTGTGACATTGTAAGAGCAATAACATATCGGCGTTACCATGACATGCGGGAAAAGTCGATTTTATTGACACAGCAAAGCGAAAAAAATTGCACAGACACATTGACCGGCATGTTGGGGCATCTTGGATTGTTCGTAAGACGAAAAGTTTGTGCGTGAGAGGGGGACAAAAAATGCCGCGCTTCACGTTCGTATAAGAGGAAGTCCGTAAACCGGGGGCCCACTGTATTAGTAATTTTACAAGGCAGTGGACAGTTGCAGTCTATGTTCATACCTAGGAAGCTTCATAGTGTCTGAAACACTTCTGAGTGGAGATCACGTGCTTCCAATCAAGTCGTTAAAATGAAAAAGACGTAAGATTTAGACCGTTTTCCATTAAAAATGAAAATATTAAACATTATAAATAAAAAAAAACTTGCAAATAAATGTGTTCTTAACAACCATCAGTATGTTTTAAGTATAATTGTGGGTCTAGTTATCTTAATTTATGTTACATTGGGCGGTGGCACTCCTCCGGAGGTCGCCATGTCTCGTATAGCTACTGACAGTCAGAGGAGTGTGTATTGCTGCATTTACCATCATGCCCCTAAAGCTCCCACAGGCGCATGTGAAAAATTACACACATCCAAGTTTACGAAGATGAATCATCTTTATTTTCAGAATGGAAATCTTACATTTACACTTAAACAGCAACATGATAATCACTATGGTTTGAACTGAATGCTTGATGACAAATCTAAATTGTAGATTGTAGAGAGAATTATTGAAAGTTGTGTTTTGGAATACAAGCAAGTGACTTTCTATGTATGATTCAATACCCCAAAAAGCCGAGGTGATGAATTGGATGGAGAGCCAAGTGGATTGTGTTGATAAGCACTCAGAGGTTGTCCGGTAGGAAAGGTGGCATACCATTTGGCTTGCTTTCATCCAGAGTACTGGGTGTCAGCCAGGCAGTCCTGTCTGGCAACTACCTCTAGGTAGTGGTCCAGATTTTCTAGGTTGCTTTGCAGGTGGATTGTTTTCATCAGATATTGTAGGTGGTGGTCTATAGTGGTAAACTTAGCCAGGGTGACTAATTGTGGTTGTGAAATGTGATAATGCGGTCCAAATGGTGGTTCATGTGGGTCATTTCCATCTGCAGTTACTAGTGGTCCAGGAGGTCCTGCTTGTTAATGTTGTGGCTCATCATATCATGGGTCTTCTTCTGGTAGTGCAGGACAAGGTGGCCAAGGTGGAGAAGGTGGGCAAGATGGTGAATGCCCTGGTGGCCAAACAGGGGGCCAATATGGCCAGGGTGGTGGGTGTCCAGGTGGCCAATATGGACAGGATGATGGTGGCCCGGGTGGTCCTGGTGGCCCTGGCGGTCCTGCTGAATTACCTGGTCCTGGTGGCCCTGGTGGCCCTGGTGGTCCTGGTGGCCCTGGTGGTCCGTTTGGTCCTGGTGGACCAGGTGGACCTGGTGGGCCACCTGATCCTGAACCTCCAGGTCCTGGTGGACCTTCTGGTCCTGGTGGACCATCTGGACCTGGAGGGCCATCTGGTCCGGGGGAGCCATCTGGTCCAGGTGGGCCATCTGGCCCAGGTGGACCATTTGGTCCTGGTGAGCCATCTGGTCCTGGTGAGCCATCTGGTCCAGGTGGTCCTGGTTGACCATTTGGCCCAGTTGGCCCAGTTGGACCAGTTGGACCTGGTGGACCACCTGGCCCTGGTGGACCACCAGGTCCTGTTGGTCCATCTGGTCCTTGTGGACCTTCGGGTCCAGGTGGACCATTTGGTCCTAGTGGTCCCGGTGGCCCATTTGGTCCTTGTGACCCATCTGGTCCTTGTGGACCATTTGGCCCAGGTGGTCCTGGTGGACCAGCTGGTCCTGGAGGTCCAGGGGGTGACCCAGGTGGTCCGGGAGGTGGTCCAGGAGGTGACCCAGGTGGTCCGGGAGGTGGCCCCGGAGGTGACCCAGGTGGTCCGGGAGGTGGTCCAGGAGGTGACCCAGGTGGTCCAGGAGGTGGTCCAGGAGGTGACCCAGGTGGTCCGGGAGGTGGCCCCGGAGGTGACCCAGGTGGTCCGGGAGGTGGTCCAGGTGGTGACCCAGATTGTCCAGGAGGTGCTCCTGGAGGTGACCCAGATTGTCCGGGAGGTGGTCCTGGAGGTGGCCCTGGAGGTGGCCCTGGAGGTGACCCAGGTGGTCCGGGAGGTGGTCCTTGTTGATTCCCCTCATCCGGAGTAACTCCAACTTGTCTCTTTATCCTAGCAGACATGCAGCTGGTTCCTGCAGTAAAGAGTTAACATCCGTGTTACTTGATGATGACCATTCACTTTCTCCTTGTTAGTTGGTAGTTGAGAGTTGGATCACTTACCAACCAGCAGAAGGGCAACAGTCAACACCTTGAGAATGATCATTGTGGCGGATGATGTCCTGAAAGGCAGTGGAAAGGAAAGGCAAATGCACATCTTTAGAAAGTCCTTCGAGCGGAAGTGATGTGAGAGCGGACAGCTTGGACAATGCCAGTTTATCTGGGCCTCTTTCTTTCTTCTTGCGACGAGGGCTGAAAACTGTCTGCCTTTCTTCATGTTGTTGCTGCCCAGTGAAACCCTCATATTGACCAAAACTATTACTTCTCAGGATTTTTTTAAGTGCTAGTTGTTCATTTATTATACTACATTAACACCAAACACGGGCAGAGCATTTCTGGCGATATGATTGTTTTCATGTCAATAGAGTTCATGTGGATGCTTGTGGTGCAAAGCAGAAGAAGTTTTTTGTCAATTCACTAAAGCTAAATGAATGTAACTTCTTTTTTTGATCCTTGCAGACAATCCACAATCTAGTACAAGAAGTCCCGTTCAATCGGTTTATATTTATAATATATACATGTGTTTGTGTGTGTGTGTGTGTGTACTTTTTTGCATGTATGCGTGTGTGTGTGTGTGTGTGTGTGTGTGTGTGTGTGTGTGTGTGTGTGTGTGTATGTGAATGACTTGACGGGTTGAAGCCGAGCATGCAAAAATGTTGTCTTCTTTTTTGGTCGGCATCTTTAGACTAAAAATAAATAAATAAATAATAATAATAATAATAATAATAATAATAATAATAATAATAATAATAACAAAGTAAGTACAGTTCATGTAGATCATTTATTCCTCCATTTGATTCGAAATATAATACAATAAATGTAAACCAAGACTAACTATAGCTTTAGTTGGAACAAAAAAAAATGAGGCCAAAAATTATGACAGATTTTAATTCTAGAGGGATGATTATGTTATGTATATAATCAGTAAGCAGGATTTCTCTATACTCTTATATTATGTAGTGACATGTTTCTGACATTATTTTCAAAATACGGAAATTGGGACAATTTGTGCTTGAATTCAATTTCAATAGATTGGCAGCTCCATAGCTTTGATGATGACCAGATAAGACCAAATCTTTAAGAAAGCTTTTGTTTTGTCTCTCACTTTAAAATTTTAGCGTTCAAACTCGATGACTACAATTGACAAGCTTTATAATGTGTATCAAGCAATCTCCGCTTTAGCTGAGTCCAAATAAATAGAATACATACTACATTTATACTTATATATATATATATATATATATATATATATATATGATACGAATAAATGTTTATCACTTGATTCTACAAAGTGCAACACTAAATACATCGAATATGGATGTTGTGTGATAAGGTACTCACCGCGCTCAATCAAGTTTGCTCTCAGAGTCTCTCGACTCTTCTGCTGGTGTCAGTCCTGCTCCTGTTGAGTTGGACCCGTTAACTCCTGTCTTAAATCGTCCCGTTAAGGGTGGAGTAAAGTTAAGGTGAGGCATTTAATTACATTTTCTTTAATTTTCACACAATTACAGTAGGTGGTTCATATTAGGCGGATCTTGTCAAGCAGCATTTGTACTACATGTTTCTACGCTGTAATTGACCAGTTAATTAAGTCAATGTGATCTGGAATCTTAGGCGTTTACTTGGAATCCTCATAGCTTTTCAATTAGACTGTATGCCGTGTTCATGTTTACTTTTGCTTTTTATTTGTATCTGCCTAGCAACAGGAAGTTGGCTGGGCTTCTTGATGAAGGTCACTGTTGCTTTAAATAGGACAAACGGTTTGCCTTTTTAAGTCAGTAAACACCCATCCTATGCCACAGCACTTTTGTTGAAATAATCATGTGTTGAGCAAAATATTATCCCATGTTATTTTATTTACAATATGCAGTTGGAAAGAAAAGTTGCTTTGAACTTCTTACAGATTTAATTTCATTAAAGCCCTATTTCAAATCTGTTCCAGCTACCATATTTTTTGGACTATAAACCACACTGGTATATAAGCCACAGCAGCAAAAAGTGAGTATAAAAACAATTTTTGACATGGATAAGCCGCGGCAGACTCTAAGCCACAGGTCGATATTTATGCAGAAAGATGGGATATGGAAGTTATAACAATTTTAAATTTCCTGTTTACAGCAACATCCTATCTTCAACAGACTGAACATGCCTAAATGTTTAGCAGTAACATATTTATAGAAAATAGATGAACTGATATTATAACATAAAATTGACAGAATCCTGCAAAATTAAAAAGCAGTTCAAACTCAAAATCAATACAGTATGGGTTATTTTAGTGAACATATAAACAAATTGCACATAATTCCTATATACAATCATATAAATACATTTTATATATATATATATATATATATATATATATATATATATATATATATATATATATATATATATATATATATATATATATATATATATATATATATAATGTACACATCACAAACTTATACCAGATCTTATTATAATTTTACATAAATTACTATGTTTGTAGAAAGTGACATGCTCCAGCAACTCCAGATCTACCGTGTCAACCTGAATACAAAAACATTCAGTGCTCTGGGAGTATATTACCAAGGAAATTTCACTTTGTGTCCAATCACTCGACAGTTGGCATTGGCACACCTTGGGTCCCAGTTCACATGCCTCTCAGCCTTGTCCTACAGCAAGTGTTACGTGTGGTGTGGATGAGTCACCTGAACAATTGTGATTGTGAATGCCTTGTCTCCCCACAAACATTTGGTGGCTAGTCAAGTCAAGCCACTCATCGCCTTTGATTGTTTGAAATGCTTCCTGATAAATTAAATCATTGTTGCAGTCATAAAACAGTGTGAGGGTCAGCTGGGCAGGAGGAGAATGTGAAGGGAATCATATATTAGGTTGTTATCATTATGTTCTTAGTTCATTGTTACCCATTTATGCAATCCTAGTTCATCTTGACCCTGTCCTTAGATAGAACTGTTGACGCACGAAAGTGTGAGCCGGGACCTTGGCCCAGCTGCCGGTGGCGCCCGGCTGGCTCTTTTGTTGTGTCTTGTAATCTGCTATGCTTCTATTCAATAAAAGCCGGGGGGAACGGCTGGGCAAGTGGAAAAACTGGCGTTGGAAGACCCACGAGTTACATTTGCCCAAGCTCTTTTTTCCCTACGCCGGCGTAGAAAAGTC
This sequence comes from Hippichthys cyanospilos, assembly GCF_059441005.1. Classification (NCBI taxonomy): domain Eukaryota; kingdom Metazoa; phylum Chordata; class Actinopteri; order Syngnathiformes; family Syngnathidae; genus Hippichthys; species Hippichthys cyanospilos. The sequence goes on along the minus strand of NC_142374.1, from coordinate 2,163,292 downwards.
AATCTTGGCTGGTCTGAGTTACTCTTTTTGCTGTTTAAGCAGCTAGGCTTGTCCTAGTCTTCTTTTCTGAGATTTCTCTGACAGAGAACAAGTCAATTCAGGGTTTCCTCAGCAGGAACGTCAAGTAGACACCCCCTTGTGGTAAGTCCAACGAAACCCATCATTGGCCCAGTCATCAACCTTCAGCATAGAACTGGCTGGTGAATCGAGTTGTTGGCTCAGTTGTTGCCAACTGTCCACGTCCTTGCCTTGTGGAGGTTGTCTTCCTCTGTCTCCTCTCTGGGGAGGAGAGCCCTGGTGCTGGCCTTGTTCTGGCCAGACCTACCGCCACACCTGAAGCAGCCTTGACTTGGAGCTTGGCGAGAGCCACCTTGACCTCCGTAGGTGTTCCCCCTTCCACGACATGGCCCTCTGCCTCTCGCCGGCCATACCTCAGCCATCCACATCCGTTGATCTGCCTCCCTCTTTTTAGCCTTTCTGTTCTTTGCTTTTTTCCGCGGTTGTACTAATTGAAGTCTTAAAAGCCGTTACTGCATTCTCTCATCAGATTTGTTTAACCTGTGAAAATACATTTTAACGTGGTGAGTAACATGTTGATTAAAATAACCCTCATTACCTTCCAGGAGATCAGGGTCTTCAGAAAGCTTCTCCCTGACCTCCATAGAAAGTGTGTCTAGATGCAGTATTCTACAAATCATGCAACGTGGCTTGTCATGGGATGGATGTGAAACGGTCTTATCTGTCCACATGGTCAGGCAGGCATTGAGGTGTGCAGCGGGATCCATGGTGGAGGTGAAGTCTGGAAGTTTTGGTACTGCTGACACAGGAGAAGGAAAGACGTCCTGGAGCACAGCAAACAGTTGCACGGTAAAAGGAGCAAACAACCAATCAGGTTCAACCATATTAAGGCCACAGGATTTTATCAGATTGGTGACCTGAGGAACAGCATGCCTGAATCAATCTTACCATGTTGCCGCAAGCCAAATTCTGTTGGATCCGCATGTCGCATGCATGTGGCAAGAGGTGAGGAGTCAGTTGGTGGGGGGAGTGTGAAATCAAACAATCCCCCCCCCGTCTCAATGTCTGTGTCTGTGTCCACCCCATCCTGCTGCTGGGTGTGATTTTTTGCCATACTGGCTTTTAATTTGTCCTCTAAGGACAACCACTCTGGACCTTGGAATGCACATTATCCACAGTTCGCCTGTCTAACCTCTCGGTCAAGTTATATGTCTTTGTGTTGGGGGGGTCAGTCACCACGATTCCCACGATTTGCCCCCCCCCCCATGTCCTCTACAACAAGTTTCAACAAGTTTCAGTCGGTCAGTCCTTTTAGTATTGGCAGTCTCTACAAAAATTCCTTCCCTACCCAGTTGGTAAACTGAGGCTTGCCTTTTTGATCATTAGATGCAGTTTGGGATAGCTCAGTGTGCTCGAGAGGTGCAGTGGTCCTGCCCTGTTCTGCAACCACCTATGGCAGGTCAAATTGACCATCTTTTTCATCCCGAACAGCAGCCACAGCAGTTATCATCAAACACATTTCATGCAAATTGAGCCACAACTTATCATACTCCTTTATTTCTCTTTATTACTCCTCTTCATCCATCCACTTTCCTCTACCTTCTCCCTCAACTGTTTTTCTACTGCAATGACTTCCCTTTCTGCCATCTGAAAATCCTTAGCCAAATGTGCAAAAGTACATTTATCTCTATTAACCTTTTTATCCTCCTACCATTTCACCCAAACTTTTGTCCAATCGTTTTATTTTTTGCTTTTTCTTTTCCACACATGCCAACAACTGATTTTCTAGTTCCCTCCATAACTCATCCATTGTTTTGTGCCATCTTCCACCATAACTTTTACAACCAAATTTACCACATTCTGCATCCCACTCCTCCTCCAAATTCACTGGTGGCATACTCATCTCCTGAAATAGTAGTCAATTAAGTCCCTGTCCCTTTCTAAGGATCCTAAAATCCCCAACGTATACGGAAACGTAAATGACATGATCAAAAATAAAATGGTATGTAAACTCCATTAGTTTACACTTGAAATACCATTTTATTTTAAAATGAATCTAGGGAAGGGATTTCTTACGGTCTGATGAACGTCTGCTCCATTGGGTCTCTGCCTCGACAATGTGTGTGCGTGCTGAAGGAATCTAGAAACAGCTTCTTGCCTTAACCTAGTTCCTAGCGTGTTTGTTTTTGTTGAAAGATCGCACATATCACAACATAATGAAACAATTGATTTAATCCAGAGAGAGTGCGGAAGTACACGAGGCCTCGGGCCAGTCCTGCCACAGGTTGGAGCAGAAAATGTCAACGTTTCACCTTCCACATTCAGTTCTTATACCCTTTTGGGGCATGTGGTCCCACTTTGGAATGCAGGTGTGTGTGTGTGTGTGTGTGTGTGTGTGTGTGTGTGTGTGTGTGTGTGTGCGTGTGTGCGTGCGTGGGTGTGTGTGTGTGCGTGTGTGCATGTGGGTGTGTGCGTGGGGATGGTGTCTTCACAAGTCTTTGTTCTTTGGAAGTGGGAGGAAGTCTGATCACCATAAACCCTGACTGATATCGTCTCTTGATGGCCACAACTGGCCTTTTGTTCCTGGTGGAATGTTGTGTTGGGGGATGCCATTTGTTCCTTTTGGAGGTGACTGCTTCATACTTACAATACGTCGTCTAAATCTTTATTAGAATAACACAGTTCACCATTTAATTGATATATTGGATTTAAAAAACATGTATTTCCTTTAATGCCAACTCCAAATTAATTCATGCACACATATCACTCAAATGCATGTAAAATAAATAAATATTATATTACAATTGTGATTGATAATGCTCCCGATATGCTCAGAGATGAACCAACTGTCACATGCTTCACGCTTTGCACACGCAATTTAGCTGCTCACTTGAAAAAGTTCTTCATATGTTGTTTGTCATAAATGTACTAAGAAATATTAATATTTTTCCTTTGGGCAAAAGTGTTTCCTCATAGTATTTTGGTACTGAAATTTCCTTTGAAGTAACATTAGAGTGATCCTTTGTTTTTTGCGGTTAATGGGGACCGAAATCCCCCCACGAAAAGTAAAATCCGTGAAGTAGCGCCCCCCCCCCCCCCCAAAAAAAAATAGATAGATAGATAGAATTTATTGTGAAATGTCTTCATGCTATACACATTATTTAAGACAAATATTACTGCAGTACACATATTTACTTAAATCTTAAATGATTAAACCTTATACACTGTACAGTAAGTGAGCAGTTACCCCTTTCCTTTGAAGTCTCGCACAGTTGCTGTCATATTAGCAGCGGCCTGGATGTTGAATTAAAGTCTAAACTGTGCATGATCAAACATGATAACAAAATGACATGATCAAAAATAAAATGGTATGTAAACTCCATTAGTTTACACTTGAAATACCATTTTATTTTAAAATGAATCTAGGGAAGGGATTTCTTACGGTCTGATGAACGTCTGCTCCATTGGGTCTCTGCCTCGACAATGTGTGTGCGTGCTGAAGGAATCTAGAAACAGCTTCTTGCCTTAACCTAGTTCCTAGCGTGTTTGTTTTTGTTGAAAGATCGCCCATACCACAACATAGTGAAACAATGGATCTAATCCAGACAGAGTGGGAAAGTACACGAGGCCTCGGGCCAGTCCTGCCACGGGTCGGAGCAGAAAATGGCAACATTTCACCTTTAACATTCAGTTCTTATACCCTTTTGGGGCAAGTAGTCCCACTGTGGAATGCAAGTGTGTGTGTGTGTGTGCGTGTGTGTGTGTGTGTGTGTGTGCGTGCACGTGCGAGTGTGCATGCGTGTCGGTGTGTGCGTGTGTGCATTCGTGGGGGTCTGTTTGTGTGGGGTCGGCGTCGTGCAGGCGTGGGTGTTTTTTTTGTGTGGGGATGGCGTCTTCAAAAGTCTTTGTTCTTTGAAGCGGGAGGAGGTCTGACCACCATAAACCCTGGCTGATATCTTCTCTTGAAGGCCACACCTAGCCTTTTGCTCTTGGTGGAATGTTGTGTCGGGGGATGTCATCTGTTCGTTTTGGAGGTGCTGACTTGTCTTTATTTCTCCTGGGCCAAGACTATATCTGCTTTATACTGACATTACATCGTCTCAATCTTTATTAGAATAACACAGTTCCATGTACACACTATTTAATTGATACATTGAATTTGAAAAATATGAATTTCCTTCAGTGCATGTGCCAACTGCCCAACAACAACTGCGTTTGCCCTTTGTGCATTTCATGAGCGACATGGTACACTGTGTAACTTATTAAATGCACCCCGGCACATGTTGCTGTCAACAGGCAGAGGCAGAGGAGCAGTTGTTCACCAGATCATTGGAAATCTCTTACCTAGATTTATTTTATAATGAAATGGTATTTCAAGTGTAAACTCTCCAGCTGCGCGAGACTTCAAAAGAAAGGAGTAACAGTTCACTTACTGCACTGTGTATACGGTTTAATCATATAAGACTTGAGTAAATATGTGTACTGGTCATTCCATGTCCGAGGAGGGCCCGTGGCAAATGCATTTATAGTTAACTTGTCTGTCTGGCATGCAATAAACCGTCACAGCTTGTCTCTCCGCAATACAGTATAGCTTTTTGTTTTTCCCCCTAAAAAATCCACAAAAGACTGAGGGCCCAAAAATCAAAGCACGAAGTATACTGTATATCTTGTTCTACCTTTTTAAATTTTTGGATCATATATTTTATACATATATACAATTTATAGCTAGCTTGAAAGCATAGTAGTGGTCCATAAGTGATTTTTGTTTTTGGTAAAAGGCATGTCCCTTAAAAATTAAAACTTAGTAAATGTAAAAAAAAAAAAAAAAAAAACTAAAAAAAAAAAAAAGACACTGTTTGTCTTTATTACTCTTTCTTCCAAAGCGGGTTGAAGTTGTACATCTATAGGTTGAGCAGAAATCAATGGAATCGAATAATTTTGAATCAAAAGTTGTTTAGAATCAAAAATCGATTCTGAATTGAATTTGAGACTCCAAAATTGGAATCAAATTTTGAGACAGTCAAGGATTTGCACCCCTAGTATTTTTTTTTACTTAAAAATGTTCCAACTATAGAAGGATCACACTCCTCAGCCTCCCCGGTAAAGTCTATTCAGGGGTGCTGCAGAGGAGTGTCCGTCTGTAAGTCGAACCTCGGATTCACGAGGAGAAGTGTGGTTTTCGTCCCGTGGAAGAGTGGACCATGGTCTCTGACCATGAGAAAATGATCTTCGGTCGGAAAAGGGTGGAGTGCCCTGTCCAGGTCAGAAATTATGTCCTGCCCCAAGTGGAGGAGCTTAAGTATCTTGGGGTCTCGTTCACGAGTGAGGGTAGGATGGAACGTGAGATCGACAGGCGGATCGGTGCAGCATCTGCTGTTATGCGGACTCTGTACCGGTCTGTCGTGGTGAAGAGAAAGCTGAGCCGAAGCCTAAAGCTCTCTATATACCGGTCGATCTACGTTCCTGCCCTCACCTATGGTCACCAGCTGTGGGTCATGACCGAAAGAACGGGATCTCGGATACAAGTGGCCAAAATTAGTTTCCTCCGCAGGGTGTCCGGGCTCTCCCTTAGCGATAGGGTGAGAAACTCGGTCATCCGGGAGGAACTCAATGTCAAGCCGCTGCTGGCTGCTCTAAAAACCACATCTTCCATCTCACTATGTATGTAATCTCACTATGTATGTAATGTCAACAGCGGCTAGAAGTGTCGCAAAAAAAAAAAAATATCAAGGACAAATGTAAGAACTGTTAAACTAAAACATTTCCAAAACATTATTTGGGGTTCAGCCCACATTGGCGTGATACCAGTTGATCCACGGACCGGTGGTTGGGGACCGCTGTTTTAAGTGACTTGAGGCCTTTCCCACTTGGTCAGAGACATTTTGTTGTAATGAAGTCGTGTTCAATATTCCAGAAGATGGCACTATTTCATTCCAATTTTATTTTTTTATTAGTTTTTTTTTTTTGCTGTAGTCTGCCTTAAAATAAAAAAAAATTAAAAAAAAAAAACCTTTCTTGTTCCTATCATGTTATCTTTGATAGCTGTGTGTGCGTGCATGATTGCTGGTGAAATTTAGACAAAAATTTTGAATGACAGTGGGACTCATTTTGCAAACAAAGCCATTAAAAAATGTTGGAGAAAATCTTGACATTACTTGCGTGTTTGATCTCTTTTCAATTTACAGATGTCTTAGCCTGGCCACAATATTCAAATCTGTGCAGACCTAACATTTGAAACCATAATTTTTTTCCTGTTTGTGGGATAGGTAACAACGTGTTGTGTCCGTGGAACGGTTGACCCCATATTTACCTAAGGAAATATACAGTAATAAATATACATCGAACAACTTGTGAGTGCATGGGATAACATGTTAGCTAATATTAGTTATCTTCATCATGTTATTCAGAGCAGCCCTGTATGCGCTTAGCTCATTCACATTTTCGTTTGTCCCAAGTATTTCCCTTGAAATTAAAAGCTTTTGTATTTCGGTTTTATGATTGACTTAATGTAATTTGCATGGATTTTTGTTCATTCTGAGGTTGGAGATCACTGCAGTAGATCACCATCCCGTTTTGGCAAAATGTGTTTAGCAATTTACTTTTTTTTGTCCTCATGCTCCATTTTAATGCCAGTGCTGACTGCACTCCTTGCGATTAAGATTGTACTGTGCTGCTTTAGACCACATGCTTCCAGCCTTTGATAAGGTATTTTATCGCCAAATTCATTGTTATTCTGATAGCTGTGAACCAAGATTTGCCCCTGTGTTGATTTCTATATTTGAGTTCCCATATCTGCATCCTGCCAGCCTGTCCAATTGAAGTTCTGTTTGCTTGATTTGGGAGGTCATGACAGTCATCTTGGTTTCAGTAGTCTAGTTCTCCCTCATATTCTCTGTGAACCTAGAAGACCTTAACAAATAAATAAATTCAACAAAACAGTATATCTTTGTTTTTCCTTCCCCTCCCTTTTTGGAATAGTTTCTCATCGTCTGTTTAAAGGGACAATGTGTAAGATTTAGCCAACGTTTCATTATGGGCGGCAGGAGGTGCTGCATTTACCATTGTCCGTAGCTATAGCAGACATGGCAGTCTCCGGAGGAGTGCCACCCCCCATGTGATATAATTTAGTGATAAATAGGCCTACGATTATATTCAAAACATACGGGTTGTCAATAAGAACACATTTATTTGCACATTTTTTTAATTTATAAAAATTTAATTTATTATTTTTTTAAATGAAAAACATTCTAAATATTACGCATTGTCCATTTAAAGATCTTTCTTTAATTCTGCTTCTACACACACTCTCTGAGATCACAGGACTGTTCTGTTAGACTTGTGTCTCTTTGAAACTTCAAATATAAAGAAAGCAAAGACACTTAGTTTTCCAGACTAATTTACTGCTCTGACACAAATCCTGAAAATTCTACAACATATCATATAACGTGGTCCAAATGGTGGTTCAGCCTGGCAAGGTGGTGGTACATGTGGGTCATTTTCATCTTCGGTTACAGGTTGTCTAGGAGGCCTTGTTTGTTAAGGGTGTGAATATCATGGGTCATCTTCTGGTAGTGTGTCATCTTCTAGTAGTGTGTCATCTAATGGGAGTGGGCCATCTAGTTTTCCAAAGGGCACGTGTACAGGAGGTGTGCAAGATGGCGGAGGAAGAGGAGGCCAAGGGGGTGACCAATATGGCCAAGGTAGTGGTGGTCCAGGTGGACATGGTGAAGGTGGCCAATAAGGACAAGCTGATGGTGGTCCAGGTGGACCAGGAGGTCTGGGTGGTCCTGGTGGACTAGTTGGCCCTGGTGGTTCATTTTGTCCTGGTGGACCATCGGGCCCTGGTGGACCATGTGGCCCTGGTGGGCCAGGTGGTCCTTCTGATTCTGAGCCATCTGGTCCTGGTAGACCATCTGGCCCTGGAGGGCCATCTGGTCCTGGGGTGCCATCTGGCCCCGGTGGGCCATCAGGCTCGGGTGGACCGTTTGATCCTGGTGAGCCATCTGGTCCTGGTGAACCATCTGGTCCCGGTGGTCCCTGTGGACCACATGGTCCAGTTGGCCCTGTTGGACCAGCTGGACCTGGGTGACCATCTGGCTCTGGTGGACCATCTGGCCCTGGTGGTCCATTTTGTCCTGGTGGACCATCGGGCCCTGGTCGACCATGTGGCCCTGGTGGGCCAGGTGGTCCTTCTGATCCTGAGCCATCTGGTCCTGGTGGACCATCTGGCTCTGGAGAGCCATCTGGTCCTGGGGCGCCATCTGGCCCCGGTGGGCCATCTGGCCCGGGTGGACTGTTTGGTCCTGCTGAGCCATCTGGTCCTGGAGGACCATCTGGTCCCGGTGGTCCTGTGGACCACGTGGTCCAGTTGGCCCTGTTGGACCAGCTGGACCTGGGTGACCATCTGGCCCTGGTGGACCAACTGGCTCTGGTGAACCCTCAGGTCCTGGTGGTCCATCTGGTCCCGGTGTACCGTCTACTCCTGGTGGTCCTGGTGGGCCATCTGGTCCCGGTGGACCATCTGGCCCTGGTGACCCATCTGGTCCTTGGGGTGACCCAGATGGTGATCCAGGTGGTCTAGAAGATGGTCTTAGAGGTGTATCAAAAGGTACTGGAGTTGGCCCTGGTGGATCTATTTCATCTTTAATAACTGCTATTTGTCTCTTTATCCTAGCAAGACATAAAGCTGGTTTCTGCAATAAAGAATTAGCAGTTGTGTTACATTGTGACATTTCCTTAACCCTTTGTTTATTGGTTGCTGAGAGTTGGGCCACTTACCTATCAGCAGGCCAAAAGTCAACACTTTGAGAATGATCATTGTGGCTGATGATGTCCTAAAACATTCTGAAAAGGAATGGTAGATCCACATCTAAAGAATGTCTATCAGGCAGATGTGATGAAAGAGCTGACTATTTGGACATTGTTAATTTATCCGGGCCTGCCCCCCCCACCGATTTAGAATGTGTTACAGTTTATTTACACATATATCTCATATCTCTTATGTTGTGTTAGTAATGATTGTTGAGGTCATTTCAGAAGGCAGTCATCAAAAGCACATGTCCAATGCCCAGAGCCACTCAAGGACCCCTCTGGAAGAGGAAGTTGTGTTCTAGGAAATGTTAGCAGTTGTTGACCTGTTTGATTTACTGAGATAGTTGCTACATATTATATCGTGCCACTCTCACATGCACTTATCTTTCCAAACACAGTCACAGATGTCGAAACAAACGTGCATTTCATACTTTTGGGTTCTGGCAACACACACCCCCCTGTGCACTTTTGCACTTTAAGGCCGGAACCTTCATGTAACTTGGGGTCCTCTAAGATAATAAAGGAAGCAGACGAGAGGGATGGGCCTCAGAGCGGGGCAGAACTGCAGCCTTTGTGGTCCTGAATCGTTCTCCTCATACAGAGCTGAAATTTGCCTTCTCTCTTTCTTTGTGAGCCATTGGTTTTTACAAATGTCTACTCAGTAAACCTGACAACCTTTCTACCCATTTTCCATGGTTTAATAATCCGCTGTAGAAGACAGCCAAGTTGCGCAACATTCAGCCACTTCTCTAACTGCAGAAAACTGAGCAATGTTGCCCAAACCCAGAAAACCAGTTAGAGGATTGGATGCCACTACAATGAATGGGTGGATGAGGGGTTTGCGTGCCCCCAATGATCCTAGCAGCTAAGCACTCGAGCCAGGCCTAGAGGTAGGGCTAGCAATCAAGCGCCTCTCCGGGTCGGAGATGAGGTCCTGCCCCAAGCGGAGGACTTCAAGTATCTTTGAGTCTTGTCGATGAGTGAGAGCTGGATGCAATGGGAGATTGACAGGCGGATCAGTGCAGCGTCCACTGTGATGCGGATGCTATACTGGTCTGTCATGGTTGAAGTGAGAGCTGAGCCGAAAGGCAAAGCTTTCTGTTTACTGGTTGATCTGCATTCCTGCCCTCACCCATGGTCACGAGATCCCGGATACAAGCAGCCGAAATGAGTTCCCTCTACAACATAGGTGTAAAACTCCAGTCCTAGAGGGCCGGCATCCTGCATGTTTTCCGGTTTTCTTTCCCCAACACACCTGATTCAAATGATTAGCTCATTAGCAAGCTCTGCAGGGGCTTCAAAATGATCCCAATCATTTGAATCAGGTGTTTTTGAGGGAAAGGGTTTGAAAACATGTAGGATACGGGCCCTCGAGGACTGGAGTTCGACACCTGTGCTCTACAAGGTTTCCTGGAATTCCCTTATGCTGCGTTCACACCGAATGCGATCGAGGCGTAATGGAGGTCGCACGACAGGGCGCGAAAGCGCGTCAGGCGACGCGATAGACGCGCATGGAGCGACGCAAGATGCCGCGCGGCACCACTCGAAGCCACACGGTGCGTAATTTCGCATGTTGCTAGTTAAAAATTAAGTTCATTTTTTTTTACTTTTGTCGCATCGCGACAGCCAGTCAACTTCGGGAATGTTCAACATCTCACACAGGGGGTAGGAATGAATCATGAATGAAGGAATGAATCATCAATGAAGCCTGCTTAGAACTAAACATGATGATTTACTTTTGAGCAAATTTGGATCAATTGGCAGCCAAAATGACATTTTCTGTGATTTCAAACCAAATTTATTAAAATCGTGACTGACTTACAAAAAGGAATGCTGAAACAAACATCTAAAGGTGGGCAGACCGTCAGCATCAATGGACAACTGCTTTGCGGATGGACCGACAAGTGACAGGAACGCTCATTAAACATCGGAATAAGAAGGTGTGTTTCGTTTGAGTTGTAATCGTCTGGAAAGAAATTCTGTCAGATGTCCGTTGGACCGATGCTCCACTGTTGCCAACAGAATGACAAAGCAATTGTGTTTTGCCTGGGTGTTTACTGCTTTGTTTGCTTGCACTGACTACAACATGGAATCGCATTGTGCTTACAGCACAAGAAGTGGCGGACTGTGCCAATTTAATGAAATGAACTGCCTCGGTTCAGGTCACTTATTGTCTTCCACAGTTACAACCTTTATAGCGTTACTGTCATTGTTTGTGCTTTTTTTCTGAGTCTTAGTTTGATGAACTTAAATGCATCCTAGTCAGCAAAATTATTTTCTAGACCTGGAGTAAAAAGTTTTGTTAGAATTATGTGTTCCGTAACATTCAGAGTGAATAAGTAAACAGCGAAGCATATGACATTGTGACACAAGATGAAGTGAAGATGGAGAAACCACAGTACTGTAATCACTAAGCTAATACGAAATGCTGCCATACAAGACTAAAAAAGTTTAGGTATACAGCATTTTTTGCAAAAAAGAGTGTGTTGAACCACAACAGGGTGGAGAGTATCCAGCTTTGAAGAACAAAATACATTACTATTAATTAGTGTCTAGACAGAGAATAATAGCGTTGCGGTAAGCACACACGCCTTCAAACCATAAATTAATATGTTACTTCCTACGTCAGCATTGGACAATTTGTAAAGGTCAAATATTGTGAAGAATGTGAAGAATTTATTTTGAATATAATTGCTAGTGTCATGGAAAATGCATATTCAGCCAGTATGAATCTGACGCTCCGTTGTTCTGTGACCACCTGGTTTTGTTTGAGCAAAGACCATTTCAATTAACATGCATGAACATTTCACCTAACATGCATGAGAACTTGCTGAGTAGCTAAAATAAGATGACCCTGACCGATAAGTGAGTTCAAGACCCACATATGTTATAGTCATTGTCTTTAACTGACTTGTTGTAAACATTGCAACTTGTATTCAATTAGGAAACAAACAAAAAAAACTACTGTATGTGGATAAGGTGCTGCCAGATGTGTTGTATACCAGCAACATCATGACAATTAAGGCATTCTTGTCTATTCGATGCAAGACCTGGGGTATATGCTTGTTACCTGGTGCCTTGCTGCATATGACAATTCCGCCTCAGTTTTTTTTCACTGTATATACATGAATCGGTGAGGTGTGAGATATGTGATGTGTATCACGGCGCTTCCGTGATGGCTCTCCATCTTGACCGTTCATCCTTTGTGCTTTCAAGTATGAATGACTCCTCCTCGGCGAGCTGATTTTTAGCAGCAGTTTTTTGTACGATGCGGTCTTGATCCCCTTGCAAAGCTTGACATATTACATACCAAGCCTGGTGCATTGATCTCGTCACCCAAATAAGTTTGTTGTGAACAAACCTTGTGACAGTAATTTCTTCACGTCTGTCAGCGCAAACCCAGACAGGTCCCAAACCACTGATGATACAACTCCTGTCTTTTAAAAACGAACTGTTAGCTTTATTCAGCCGCAGTCATGTTGCGCTAGCTTTCTGTTTGCGTTGAATGCGAAGTAAACAAGAGGAATATGGAACTATTTGAATAGCTGAATAGCTTGCTGAAATATAAATTATATCTTGTTATAATGTGCTCTCTCTCTCTAGACTCTAAACAACCCGAAACACTTGTTTTATACAGTAGAAATGCTAACACAACAGCAATAAACAACTTAGAGCTCCCCTCCTTCAGCTCACGATTTCATGCAATTTTTTTTACTCTGATGATTCAGGTCAGTAAGAAAAAAATAAGGACACTGTGCCAAAACCCATTAGACTATTGTGAAGACTGATATCAGTTGGGACAGTCAGGCTGATAAAAGCCAGATAATTCTCTCCCTTTTTAATTTAGTATACTCAGAAGGCCTTGCACAACTGGTTACTGCATTAAAACTGAAAACAAGAAATTGTGGTTGAGTCAGATTTTGTCCTCAAAATCTTAGCTGACGTCTCCTGACATCATGACAATTGGGAAATGACGCTTATTACTTCATATTGCATAATGGGTTATTTTTGAAACTCGGCATCTATTGCAGCCTGTTGAGTCTGGAGGGGAACTCCTCCCACTTGTGTCCCATTTTAAAGGTTTCTTATCTTTCCAACACTTGGGTTTGGGTTTTTTTTTTCACCCTCTTGTGCAAGCTTTGATCATGGTATCATCGTTGTGTATTTGTGATGTTCTGTTTGACGCTATCTTTGATATCTTTTTCATCTGTGAAGCCCCTTTAGACCGCGGTATTCAGGGCTATGCAAATAAATTTGATTTGACTTTCCTTACTGAAGAGTTGGCAACACTTTTCTGTTTGAATGTGATATTTTACATGTAGTCAACAGATATTGGCATGGGAGGATTATGAAAGTTACAAAAGATTGACTGACTTTCTGAATAAATTGTTTTAAATGATTCGATAGTCCCATTGTGCAATTTTTCCCATCCCTAGGCTTCATTAATCCATCACTACAGTTTACCATAAATTACCTGCAGGAGCACCGGAGAGTAGGCCAACCAAGTTGCCTTGGAAATGGGCTGACCTAGGAGCCAAAGAGCAAAAGACTGCAAGATATTCATTTTTTTAACCCCTCGGTGTTGATGGCAAACTATATGTGTGTTTTTCATACAGAAAATAAAAATTGACGCTGATTTTCTTATTGACGTTAGTTTGAGTAAATGTATAAAGAAAAAGGTCATTGTATCCATTTTGAAATAAGGCTTTAATGAAATTACATCCATGCGAAGTAAAAAGCTAGTTTTCTTTCCAACCGCTTACTGAAAATAACGTGACATTTGTTGATTTAATGCGTGATTATTTATAAAAAAAAAATGTTTTGTGCCAAAGCATAGCGATGGGTGTTTAGTGACTTAAAAGAGGTAAACGGTTTGACCTTTTTCAAGTACCACTTGAACAAGGAGCCCACCCAACTCCCTGTTGCTAGTCATACAGTATATAAATAAAATGCAAAATGACATTGTCAAATACAGCGTGGAAACAATGAAGAAGCAATGCCGCTTGACAAGACCCGCCTAATATGAACCAACTACTATCATTGTGTGAAAATGAATGAAAATTCATTAAATGCCTCACCTTAACAAGTGCTCCACCTTAAAGGGGTGATTTAAGCCTGGAGTTCACAACTGTAGGACAACAGGAGTAGGACAGGAGCAGGACTGACATCAACACAAGAGTCGTGAGACAAACTCGATTGAGCGTGGTGAGTAGTCTATCACACAACATCCATGTTCGATGTATTTAGTGTTGCACTTTGTCCAATCAAGTGAAAAATACATAATTGGACTCAGGTGAAGTGAGCATTTCTTGATATGCTAAAGGAAGCTTATCATTTGAGGCTATCAATTTTGATTGCTGACATTTTTAAGTGAGAAAGATAAAGGGAAAAAACTTTCTTAAAGGTTTGTCTGATCTGGTCATCAGAAGAGTTCATAGCTGCCAAACTATCAACATTTACTCCCAGCACAATTTGTCTCTATTTGCATCCAGCCATCATTTTTCAAGAGCTCACTATCCTCAATAGAGTCACTGACTTGGTGCTACCTATCCCAGCTGTTACAAGCGGTAGACAGGAGAAACTCTGAACTGATTGCCAGCCAATTTCATGGCACGCAGGGATGAACAACCCTTCACGCACCCATTCACACTTAGGAGAAATTTAAACTGTGCATGTAGTGCATGTTTCCGGAATGTGGAAGGAAGCCAGAATGTCCGGAGAAAACCTACGCGGGTACATGGCGAGCATGCAAACTCCTCACAGGGAAGCCACAGTGAGCTGAAATTGAACTCGGGACCTTCGTCCCGCCTTGTCTCAATTTACATATCTTGAAAATAATGTAAGAAATTAATCAGGATATAATGTAACCCTATGGAAACATTTCTGCTGTTTAAACGCACATCATAATCATCCCTCTGTAATTAAAATTATTAATTAATTCTGCTCTGAATATCGTTGATTCTATAGTATACATGAAATAATACACTGCTTTTCTGGGTTTGAGCAACAACCCTTTGTTTTCTGCAGAGAGATAAGCAGCTGAAATTTGTGAAACTTGGCTGTCTTCTACAGCTGATTATTAAATTGCGGAAAATGGGTAGAAAGGTGCAATCAAACTTTGTTTGATCCATGAGTTAAACCCAACAAATTATTAGATGAAATAATTATTGACTGACTAGAATATTGCCACGAGCATTTTCCACAAAAATGGGGGATGATTCCACCTCAAAATATGAAAAAAAAAAAAAAAAATTCCATATTTTCTAACTATAAACTGCACCAAAAAGAGAAAAGTAACACAAAATTGATTTTTGTCATGTTTAAGCTGCACGGTAATACAAGCCACAGGTTATAGTATCAGAGTTTTGATTTTTTTTTTGTTGTAAGGCGAAAAAAATGGGGTAACGAGGGGACAAAAAAACGTTGCGGTCCACATCGTAAGCTGAAAAAATGTAACGCAGGGACGTCATGAACGGGGGTCCACTGTATATAGTTTATCCAAAACTGCAAATGCCTGGATACAACAACATCATGCCTTCAACACAGACTGAACATGCCTGCACATTTAGAAACAAGAGTAGAACCATCCTATTGTCAACATAACACTGACACACTTGGATTTATAGAACGCTGCACGAACACAACACGAACATTCCTGTTTGCATTTACCTGTGGAGAGTGCACCCCAGTTGCAAGTAAAATAACAATTCAAACTCATAATCAAAACTTTGATAGTGTCTTCCTGTGTCTCCCTTTGTTTACCGGGAGATTGCCGCCTGGCAGCTTGTTTAAAATTAAAAAAGAAAAAAAAAAAGAAGAAAGAAAGGAAGAAAGAAAATCTGCAGATAAGCCACACTGAGATAAACACTTCAGAGTTCAAAACATGAGAAAAAAGTAGCGGCAACACTTCAGGGTTCAAAACATGAGAAAAAAGTAGCGGCTTATGGTCCGAAATTTATGGTATCAAAAAAAATATATAATTTGCAGATCGGAAATTTCGATGGTGAAGAACAGCGAATACGCTATGAGTCCATTTTCCACTGTGTTCCACAATGCAAGCCTATATTATTTAATGATTTTGTGTGAATGTAAACTTTGAAGTGTATGGTTGGTGGTGGTGCCATGTTTGTGCCGTTTGAAGCAATGATAACATTGCAGTATGCTGAATACACAAACTGTGGGCTGAGACACGCCGACTCATTTTCTCCTACAGCATTTTATTTCAAGTTTTGTGTTTTTCAAAGCCTTTTCACTCTGTGTGGAAAAACTCTCCCGACAAAAACAAAAATAAATTTCAAAAAAAGGAAATACTATAAATACCAGATATTGAGTAATATTGACTTTAATTGAATCACATTCCGAGAAACGGTTCACCCCGTGTTTGGTTTCAACATAGCATAACAAATGAGCTATTAGCAATTAAAAATATATATATTGACTGAGAAGGATTGGTTTTGGTCGATACAGGGGTTCCATTCATAGCAAGGACATGAATGATTGTCAGAGGCCCCATGGCAAGGGCTAAAAACAGGCCCTAATAAACTGGCATTGTCAGCTCTCTCATTACATCTGCCTGATAGACTTTCTACAATTCCTTTTCACTGTGTTTCAGGACTTCACCAGCCACAATGATCATTCTCAAGGTGTTTACTTTTGCCCTTGTGCTGATTGGTAAGTCCTCCAACTCTCAGCAACCAATTAACAAAGAGTTGAGGTCATAACAGGGGTCACCAACCCCTGGGCACGGTCCCCGTGGGCATCAAGTAGCCCCCAAAGGTCAAATGAGTAGCCCGCAGGCCTGTTCTGCAAATAGCTGACAAGAGACAGCACATTGGTGATTTTCATTTCAAACAATTATACATGTTTAACATTTACATTACATATTACACGCGATTTCCATATTTACTACAGCTATTCCTTACTTATTGCAAAAAGTCATTAACATGATCAGTGTCTTCACATAAACTGGTAGCCCTTCATATTACTCAGTACCAAAGAAGTAGCTCTCACTTTCAAAAACTTTGGTGACCCCTGGGTCATGATGTAACTCAGATGGTAACTCTTTTTTGCAGAAACCAGCAGTATGTCTACAAGGATAAAGAGACAAATAGCAGTTACTCAAGATGAGATAGATCCACCTGGGCCACCTCCAGTACCTTTTGATGCGCCTCTAAGACCATCCTCTAGACCACCTGGATCACCACCTGGGTCACCCCCAGGTCCACCAGGACCTGATGGTCCACCAGGACCACCAGGGCCAGATGGTCCACCAGGACCAGATGGTCCACCAGGACCACCAGGAGTAGACGGTACACCGGGACCAGATGGACCACCAGGACCTGATGGTCCACCAGGGCCGGATGGTCCACCAGGGCCGGATGGTCCACCGGGACCAGATGGTCACCCAGGACCGGATGGACCAACAGGGCCAACTGGACCAGGTGGTCCACAGGGACCACCTGGACCAGATGGCTCACCAGGACCAGATGGCTCACCAGGACCAGATGGCTCACCAGGACCAAGCGGACCACCCGGCCCAGATGGCCCCCCAGGACCAGATGGCCCTCCAGGGCCTGATGGTCCACCAGGGCCAGAGGGTCCACCAGGACCAGATGGCTCAGGATCAGAAGGACCACCTGGCCCACCAGGGCTAAATGGTCCACCAGGGCCTGATGGTCCACCAGGACCAAATGGACCACCAGGGCCACCTAGTCCACCAGGACCCCCGGGGCCACCTGGACCACCTGGACCACCTGGACCACCATCAGCTTGTCCATATTGGCCACCATCACCTTGTCCACCTGGACCACCACTGCCTTGGCCGTATTGGTCATTCCCTTGGCCACCTAGTCCTCCACCATCATGCACACCTCCTCTACATGGAAAACTAGATGTCCCACTCCCATTAGATGACACACTACTAGAAGATGACACACTACCAGAAGATGACCCATGATATTCACACCATTATTAAGCAGGGCCTCCTAGACCACCTGTAACTGAAAATGACCCACATGAATCAGCACCTTGCCAGGCTGTACCACAATTTGGACCACTTGTTATAATAATAATGTTGATGAATTTTCCGAATTTAGGCAAGGTCACTAAAACAGTCTGGAAAAAAAATGTCTTTTGAATTTCTTTATATTTGAAGCTTCAAATAAACACATGTCTAACAGAACAGTCCAGTGGTCCCAGAGAGAGTGCATGAGTGCCTGGAAACATAATTAGATGAAGATTGTTGAGCATAGGAGGAGGAACTATGACAAGGAGGGACAGGAAGGGAAAACAAAGATATATTTCTGTGTTGAACTTACTTCTTTTATCAAGGGCGTCTCTTCTAGCTTTACAGAAAAACCTCATGTACAGGTTCTTTGTTCAAACACAGGAGGTCAATAAAAAGCATGTTATTGTGTGTACTTATCTTCCATTACAATCCCCCTTTGGATCAAACATTGATCCACAAAAATAAGAAAACAGGAAAACCAAGATGAAACAAAGTCACTCACTCCAATTCAGGATCAAGGGAAGTCTTCAAAAGCCACCTCTGGCATTTAGAGGACAAGCCCAAAATGAATGGGGCATCTCCGGCTTTCCTGTGTGGAGTTTACATGTTCTTCCCGATTCGGCGTGGGTTCTCTCCGGGCACTCCTTCTTCATCATGTGAATTTTAGATATACTATGTTGAAGCCATAATTTAGTAATAGAAACAATTTCCTTGTTATGATTATGGTGTGCAACTGAAAACTATGCAGAATTCTGTTGATCCTAATCGGCATTCCGTTGACCCTGTGAAATAACATAAAACTATGCCTTCCTGTGTGGGGTTTGCATGTTCTCCCCGAGCTCGCATGGGTTTTCTCTGAGCACTCCGGCTTCCACATTCCAAAAACATGGATGGCAGGTGTATTGGACACACCAAATTGTCCCGAGGTGCGATTTGGTGCGTGAATAGCCGTTCCTTTGTGTGACCTGCATCTGGCTGGCAACAAGTTCAGGGTGTCCCCCGCCCCAAGCATGCAAACCCTGTGAGGATAAGTGGCTCTAGAAAATGGATGGATGGATGTTTTGTTAGTGAATTTCAGTCAGATGGGAACTGGATCATCTGACTGGGCACAGGGAAGTCTGGACGATGTGCTCAAGTGGCTACCAGCAATCTCACCTGGGATGACATACAGTACATATAGATGATGATTAGTACAGTGGGCCCCCGTGTTACGAACTTAATCCATTCAGCGGCTACGCTCGTAACTCGAATTGCTCGTATGACGGGCAATCCAAACCTATGTTAATTAGTGAATGCGTGCAACACGTGCAAAAACCTTGGGTAAAAAAAATAACGACTTTATACACATATTAAAAATTAGTTACATAATCTACTGTGCAGTGAAATTAAATAACAAATATACAAAGGAGAAATGACATTTACCTTTGGGACGACGTGACTTGAGCTGGGTGGAGGCGGAGGGGAGCAGAGACGAACCCGCAGAATTTATTTATTTATTTTCTTAAATGGGAACTTTTCTCAAACTACAACATATCACCGGCGATTTCCTTCTCTTTAATCCATAATAGAAGAAGCCTCTCCATTTTGTTGTCGAGTGAGGTCCGTCCCCTGGCAAGGAAAGTCTTGCCCCTAGAAGATTACCGAGCAGTTACGACCATACTCACAAGCAAGGTTTATTATGCGTGCACCTCCTTCGTATTTTTTTTTATTATCTCCTGCTTCGTTTCTATTGTCATCATCTTCTTACTTCTTCCTTTACCACCACTAGCAATTTTAGAAGCCATGTCTAACAGATAAAGTTTTCAAAGTCTTCACAACATTCCTTCCTTCCGTTTTTCACTCCTTTTCTCTCCTTCCTTCCATCCCGACCAGTTGTGCCATCAAGCTAGCTGCTAGCTAGACGTTCGGCCAATAGCATATCGGCATTTCTGTGATCGACGTGACGCCGGCCAATAGCATATCTGCATCTCCGTGACTGAGACCGGGACTGAGACAGTGACTGTGACATTGTAAGAGCAATAACATATCGGCGTTACCATGACATGCGGGAAAAGTCGATTTTATTGACACAGCAAAGCGAAAAAAATTGCACAGACACATTGACCGGCATGTTGGGGCATCTTGGATTGTTCGTAAGACGAAAAGTTTGTGCGTGAGAGGGGGACAAAAAATGCCGCGCTTCACGTTCGTATAAGAGGAAGTCCGTAAACCGGGGGCCCACTGTATTAGTAATTTTACAAGGCAGTGGACAGTTGCAGTCTATGTTCATACCTAGGAAGCTTCATAGTGTCTGAAACACTTCTGAGTGGAGATCACGTGCTTCCAATCAAGTCGTTAAAATGAAAAAGACGTAAGATTTAGACCGTTTTCCATTAAAAATGAAAATATTAAACATTATAAATAAAAAAAAACTTGCAAATAAATGTGTTCTTAACAACCATCAGTATGTTTTAAGTATAATTGTGGGTCTAGTTATCTTAATTTATGTTACATTGGGCGGTGGCACTCCTCCGGAGGTCGCCATGTCTCGTATAGCTACTGACAGTCAGAGGAGTGTGTATTGCTGCATTTACCATCATGCCCCTAAAGCTCCCACAGGCGCATGTGAAAAATTACACACATCCAAGTTTACGAAGATGAATCATCTTTATTTTCAGAATGGAAATCTTACATTTACACTTAAACAGCAACATGATAATCACTATGGTTTGAACTGAATGCTTGATGACAAATCTAAATTGTAGATTGTAGAGAGAATTATTGAAAGTTGTGTTTTGGAATACAAGCAAGTGACTTTCTATGTATGATTCAATACCCCAAAAAGCCGAGGTGATGAATTGGATGGAGAGCCAAGTGGATTGTGTTGATAAGCACTCAGAGGTTGTCCGGTAGGAAAGGTGGCATACCATTTGGCTTGCTTTCATCCAGAGTACTGGGTGTCAGCCAGGCAGTCCTGTCTGGCAACTACCTCTAGGTAGTGGTCCAGATTTTCTAGGTTGCTTTGCAGGTGGATTGTTTTCATCAGATATTGTAGGTGGTGGTCTATAGTGGTAAACTTAGCCAGGGTGACTAATTGTGGTTGTGAAATGTGATAATGCGGTCCAAATGGTGGTTCATGTGGGTCATTTCCATCTGCAGTTACTAGTGGTCCAGGAGGTCCTGCTTGTTAATGTTGTGGCTCATCATATCATGGGTCTTCTTCTGGTAGTGCAGGACAAGGTGGCCAAGGTGGAGAAGGTGGGCAAGATGGTGAATGCCCTGGTGGCCAAACAGGGGGCCAATATGGCCAGGGTGGTGGGTGTCCAGGTGGCCAATATGGACAGGATGATGGTGGCCCGGGTGGTCCTGGTGGCCCTGGCGGTCCTGCTGAATTACCTGGTCCTGGTGGCCCTGGTGGCCCTGGTGGTCCTGGTGGCCCTGGTGGTCCGTTTGGTCCTGGTGGACCAGGTGGACCTGGTGGGCCACCTGATCCTGAACCTCCAGGTCCTGGTGGACCTTCTGGTCCTGGTGGACCATCTGGACCTGGAGGGCCATCTGGTCCGGGGGAGCCATCTGGTCCAGGTGGGCCATCTGGCCCAGGTGGACCATTTGGTCCTGGTGAGCCATCTGGTCCTGGTGAGCCATCTGGTCCAGGTGGTCCTGGTTGACCATTTGGCCCAGTTGGCCCAGTTGGACCAGTTGGACCTGGTGGACCACCTGGCCCTGGTGGACCACCAGGTCCTGTTGGTCCATCTGGTCCTTGTGGACCTTCGGGTCCAGGTGGACCATTTGGTCCTAGTGGTCCCGGTGGCCCATTTGGTCCTTGTGACCCATCTGGTCCTTGTGGACCATTTGGCCCAGGTGGTCCTGGTGGACCAGCTGGTCCTGGAGGTCCAGGGGGTGACCCAGGTGGTCCGGGAGGTGGTCCAGGAGGTGACCCAGGTGGTCCGGGAGGTGGCCCCGGAGGTGACCCAGGTGGTCCGGGAGGTGGTCCAGGAGGTGACCCAGGTGGTCCAGGAGGTGGTCCAGGAGGTGACCCAGGTGGTCCGGGAGGTGGCCCCGGAGGTGACCCAGGTGGTCCGGGAGGTGGTCCAGGTGGTGACCCAGATTGTCCAGGAGGTGCTCCTGGAGGTGACCCAGATTGTCCGGGAGGTGGTCCTGGAGGTGGCCCTGGAGGTGGCCCTGGAGGTGACCCAGATGGTCCGGGAGGTGGTCCTTGTTGATTCCCCTCATCCGGAGTAACTCCAACTTGTCTCTTTATCCTAGCAGACATGCAGCTGGTTCCTGCAGTAAAGAGTTAACATCCGTGTTACTTGATGATGACCATTCACTTTCTCCTTGTTAGTTGGTAGTTGAGAGTTGGATCACTTACCAACCAGCAGAAGGGCAACAGTCAACACCTTGAGAATGATCATTGTGGCGGATGATGTCCTGAAAGGCAGTGGAAAGGAAAGGCAAATGCACATCTTTAGAAAGTCCTTCGAGCGGAAGTGATGTGAGAGCGGACAGCTTGGACAATGCCAGTTTATCTGGGCCTCTTTCTTTCTTCTTGCGACGAGGGCTGAAAACTGTCTGCCTTTCTTCATGTTGTTGCTGCCCAGTGAAACCCTCATATTGACCAAAACTATTACTTCTCAGGATTTTTTTAAGTGCTAGTTGTTCATTTATTATACTACATTAACACCAAACACGGGCAGAGCATTTCTGGCGATATGATTGTTTTCATGTCAATAGAGTTCATGTGGATGCTTGTGGTGCAAAGCAGAAGAAGTTTTTTGTCAATTCACTAAAGCTAAATGAATGTAACTTCTTTTTTTGATCCTTGCAGACAATCCACAATCTAGTACAAGAAGTCCCGTTCAATCGGTTTATATTTATAATATATACATGTGTTTGTGTGTGTGTGTGTGTGTACTTTTTTGCATGTATGCGTGTGTGTGTGTGTGTGTGTGTGTGTGTGTGTGTGTGTGTGTGTGTGTGTGTATGTGAATGACTTGACGGGTTGAAGCCGAGCATGCAAAAATGTTGTCTTCTTTTTTGGTCGGCATCTTTAGACTAAAAATAAATAAATAAATAATAATAATAATAATAATAATAATAATAATAATAATAATAATAATAACAAAGTAAGTACAGTTCATGTAGATCATTTATTCCTCCATTTGATTCGAAATATAATACAATAAATGTAAACCAAGACTAACTATAGCTTTAGTTGGAACAAAAAAAAATGAGGCCAAAAATTATGACAGATTTTAATTCTAGAGGGATGATTATGTTATGTATATAATCAGTAAGCAGGATTTCTCTATACTCTTATATTATGTAGTGACATGTTTCTGACATTATTTTCAAAATACGGAAATTGGGACAATTTGTGCTTGAATTCAATTTCAATAGATTGGCAGCTCCATAGCTTTGATGATGACCAGATAAGACCAAATCTTTAAGAAAGCTTTTGTTTTGTCTCTCACTTTAAAATTTTAGCGTTCAAACTCGATGACTACAATTGACAAGCTTTATAATGTGTATCAAGCAATCTCCGCTTTAGCTGAGTCCAAATAAATAGAATACATACTACATTTATACTTATATATATATATATATATATATATATATATATATGATACGAATAAATGTTTATCACTTGATTCTACAAAGTGCAACACTAAATACATCGAATATGGATGTTGTGTGATAAGGTACTCACCGCGCTCAATCAAGTTTGCTCTCAGAGTCTCTCGACTCTTCTGCTGGTGTCAGTCCTGCTCCTGTTGAGTTGGACCCGTTAACTCCTGTCTTAAATCGTCCCGTTAAGGGTGGAGTAAAGTTAAGGTGAGGCATTTAATTACATTTTCTTTAATTTTCACACAATTACAGTAGGTGGTTCATATTAGGCGGATCTTGTCAAGCAGCATTTGTACTACATGTTTCTACGCTGTAATTGACCAGTTAATTAAGTCAATGTGATCTGGAATCTTAGGCGTTTACTTGGAATCCTCATAGCTTTTCAATTAGACTGTATGCCGTGTTCATGTTTACTTTTGCTTTTTATTTGTATCTGCCTAGCAACAGGAAGTTGGCTGGGCTTCTTGATGAAGGTCACTGTTGCTTTAAATAGGACAAACGGTTTGCCTTTTTAAGTCAGTAAACACCCATCCTATGCCACAGCACTTTTGTTGAAATAATCATGTGTTGAGCAAAATATTATCCCATGTTATTTTATTTACAATATGCAGTTGGAAAGAAAAGTTGCTTTGAACTTCTTACAGATTTAATTTCATTAAAGCCCTATTTCAAATCTGTTCCAGCTACCATATTTTTTGGACTATAAACCACACTGGTATATAAGCCACAGCAGCAAAAAGTGAGTATAAAAACAATTTTTGACATGGATAAGCCGCGGCAGACTCTAAGCCACAGGTCGATATTTATGCAGAAAGATGGGATATGGAAGTTATAACAATTTTAAATTTCCTGTTTACAGCAACATCCTATCTTCAACAGACTGAACATGCCTAAATGTTTAGCAGTAACATATTTATAGAAAATAGATGAACTGATATTATAACATAAAATTGACAGAATCCTGCAAAATTAAAAAGCAGTTCAAACTCAAAATCAATACAGTATGGGTTATTTTAGTGAACATATAAACAAATTGCACATAATTCCTATATACAATCATATAAATACATTTTATATATATATATATATATATATATATATATATATATATATATATATATATATATATATATATATATATATATATATATATATATATATATATATATATATAATGTACACATCACAAACTTATACCAGATCTTATTATAATTTTACATAAATTACTATGTTTGTAGAAAGTGACATGCTCCAGCAACTCCAGATCTACCGTGTCAACCTGAATACAAAAACATTCAGTGCTCTGGGAGTATATTACCAAGGAAATTTCACTTTGTGTCCAATCACTCGACAGTTGGCATTGGCACACCTTGGGTCCCAGTTCACATGCCTCTCAGCCTTGTCCTACAGCAAGTGTTACGTGTGGTGTGGATGAGTCACCTGAACAATTGTGATTGTGAATGCCTTGTCTCCCCACAAACATTTGGTGGCTAGTCAAGTCAAGCCACTCATCGCCTTTGATTGTTTGAAATGCTTCCTGATAAATTAAATCATTGTTGCAGTCATAAAACAGTGTGAGGGTCAGCTGGGCAGGAGGAGAATGTGAAGGGAATCATATATTAGGTTGTTATCATTATGTTCTTAGTTCATTGTTACCCATTTATGCAATCCTAGTTCATCTTGACCCTGTCCTTAGATAGAACTGTTGACGCACGAAAGTGTGAGCCGGGACCTTGGCCCAGCTGCCGGTGGCGCCCGGCTGGCTCTTTTGTTGTGTCTTGTAATCTGCTATGCTTCTATTCAATAAAAGCCGGGGGGAACGGCTGGGCAAGTGGAAAAACTGGCGTTGGAAGACCCACGAGTTACATTTGCCCAAGCTCTTTTTTCCCTACGCCGGCGTAGAAAAGTCAATCTTGGCTGGTCTGAGTTACTCTTTTTGCTGTTTAAGCAGCTAGGCTTGTCCTAGTCTTCTTTTCTGAGATTTCTCTGACAGAGAACAAGTCAATTCAGGGTTTCCTCAGCAGGAACGTCAAGTAGACACCCCCTTGTGGTAAGTCCAACGAAACCCATCATTGGCCCAGTCATCAACCTTCAGCATAGAACTGGCTGGTGAATCGAGTTGTTGGCTCAGTTGTTGCCAACTGTCCACGTCCTTGCCTTGTGGAGGTTGTCTTCCTCTGTCTCCTCTCTGGGGAGGAGAGCCCTGGTGCTGGCCTTGTTCTGGCCAGACCTACCGCCACACCTGAAGCAGCCTTGACTTGGAGCTTGGCGAGAGCCACCTTGACCTCCGTAGGTGTTCCCCCTTCCACGACATGGCCCTCTGCCTCTCGCCGGCCATACCTCAGCCATCCACATCCGTTGATCTGCCTCCCTCTTTTTAGCCTTTCTGTTCTTTGCTTTTTTCCGCGGTTGTACTAATTGAAGTCTTAAAAGCCGTTACTGCATTCTCTCATCAGATTTGTTTAACCTGTGAAAATACATTTTAACGTGGTGAGTAACATGTTGATTAAAATAACCCTCATTACCTTCCAGGAGATCAGGGTCTTCAGAAAGCTTCTCCCTGACCTCCATAGAAAGTGTGTCTAGATGCAGTATTCTACAAATCATGCAACGTGGCTTGTCATGGGATGGATGTGAAACGGTCTTATCTGTCCACATGGTCAGGCAGGCATTGAGGTGTGCAGCGGGATCCATGGTGGAGGTGAAGTCTGGAAGTTTTGGTACTGCTGACACAGGAGAAGGAAAGACGTCCTGGAGCACAGCAAACAGTTGCACGGTAAAAGGAGCAAACAACCAATCAGGTTCAACCATATTAAGGCCACAGGATTTTATCAGATTGGTGACCTGAGGAACAGCATGCCTGAATCAATCTTACCATGTTGCCGCAAGCCAAATTCTGTTGGATCCGCATGTCGCATGCATGTGGCAAGAGGTGAGGAGTCAGTTGGTGGGGGGAGTGTGAAATCAAACAATCCCCCCCCCGTCTCAATGTCTGTGTCTGTGTCCACCCCATCCTGCTGCTGGGTGTGATTTTTTGCCATACTGGCTTTTAATTTGTCCTCTAAGGACAACCACTCTGGACCTTGGAATGCACATTATCCACAGTTCGCCTGTCTAACCTCTCGGTCAAGTTATATGTCTTTGTGTTGGGGGGGTCAGTCACCACGATTCCCACGATTTGCCCCCCCCCCCATGTCCTCTACAACAAGTTTCAACAAGTTTCAGTCGGTCAGTCCTTTTAGTATTGGCAGTCTCTACAAAAATTCCTTCCCTACCCAGTTGGTAAACTGAGGCTTGCCTTTTTGATCATTAGATGCAGTTTGGGATAGCTCAGTGTGCTCGAGAGGTGCAGTGGTCCTGCCCTGTTCTGCAACCACCTATGGCAGGTCAAATTGACCATCTTTTTCATCCCGAACAGCAGCCACAGCAGTTATCATCAAACACATTTCATGCAAATTGAGCCACAACTTATCATACTCCTTTATTTCTCTTTATTACTCCTCTTCATCCATCCACTTTCCTCTACCTTCTCCCTCAACTGTTTTTCTACTGCAATGACTTCCCTTTCTGCCATCTGAAAATCCTTAGCCAAATGTGCAAAAGTACATTTATCTCTATTAACCTTTTTATCCTCCTACCATTTCACCCAAACTTTTGTCCAATCGTTTTATTTTTTGCTTTTTCTTTTCCACACATGCCAACAACTGATTTTCTAGTTCCCTCCATAACTCATCCATTGTTTTGTGCCATCTTCCACCATAACTTTTACAACCAAATTTACCACATTCTGCATCCCACTCCTCCTCCAAATTCACTGGTGGCATACTCATCTCCTGAAATAGTAGTCAATTAAGTCCCTGTCCCTTTCTAAGGATCCTAAAATCCCCAACGTATACGGAAACGTAAATGACATGATCAAAAATAAAATGGTATGTAAACTCCATTAGTTTACACTTGAAATACCATTTTATTTTAAAATGAATCTAGGGAAGGGA
Organism: Hippichthys cyanospilos; assembly: GCF_059441005.1. Taxonomy (NCBI): domain Eukaryota; kingdom Metazoa; phylum Chordata; class Actinopteri; order Syngnathiformes; family Syngnathidae; genus Hippichthys; species Hippichthys cyanospilos. Next base: position 2,135,854 of record NC_142374.1, on the reverse strand, counting down.
TTTCTTACGGTCTGATGAACGTCTGCTCCATTGGGTCTCTGCCTCGACAATGTGTGTGCGTGCTGAAGGAATCTAGAAACAGCTTCTTGCCTTAACCTAGTTCCTAGCGTGTTTGTTTTTGTTGAAAGATCGCACATATCACAACATAATGAAACAATTGATTTAATCCAGAGAGAGTGCGGAAGTACACGAGGCCTCGGGCCAGTCCTGCCACAGGTTGGAGCAGAAAATGTCAACGTTTCACCTTCCACATTCAGTTCTTATACCCTTTTGGGGCATGTGGTCCCACTTTGGAATGCAGGTGTGTGTGTGTGTGTGTGTGTGTGTGTGTGTGTGTGTGTGTGTGTGTGTGTGCGTGTGTGCGTGCGTGGGTGTGTGTGTGTGCGTGTGTGCATGTGGGTGTGTGCGTGGGGATGGTGTCTTCACAAGTCTTTGTTCTTTGGAAGTGGGAGGAAGTCTGATCACCATAAACCCTGACTGATATCGTCTCTTGATGGCCACAACTGGCCTTTTGTTCCTGGTGGAATGTTGTGTTGGGGGATGCCATTTGTTCCTTTTGGAGGTGACTGCTTCATACTTACAATACGTCGTCTAAATCTTTATTAGAATAACACAGTTCACCATTTAATTGATATATTGGATTTAAAAAACATGTATTTCCTTTAATGCCAACTCCAAATTAATTCATGCACACATATCACTCAAATGCATGTAAAATAAATAAATATTATATTACAATTGTGATTGATAATGCTCCCGATATGCTCAGAGATGAACCAACTGTCACATGCTTCACGCTTTGCACACGCAATTTAGCTGCTCACTTGAAAAAGTTCTTCATATGTTGTTTGTCATAAATGTACTAAGAAATATTAATATTTTTCCTTTGGGCAAAAGTGTTTCCTCATAGTATTTTGGTACTGAAATTTCCTTTGAAGTAACATTAGAGTGATCCTTTGTTTTTTGCGGTTAATGGGGACCGAAATCCCCCCACGAAAAGTAAAATCCGTGAAGTAGCGCCCCCCCCCCCCCCAAAAAAAAAATAGATAGATAGATAGAATTTATTGTGAAATGTCTTCATGCTATACACATTATTTAAGACAAATATTACTGCAGTACACATATTTACTTAAATCTTAAATGATTAAACCTTATACACTGTACAGTAAGTGAGCAGTTACCCCTTTCCTTTGAAGTCTCGCACAGTTGCTGTCATATTAGCAGCGGCCTGGATGTTGAATTAAAGTCTAAACTGTGCATGATCAAACATGATAACAAAATGACATGATCAAAAATAAAATGGTATGTAAACTCCATTAGTTTACACTTGAAATACCATTTTATTTTAAAATGAATCTAGGGAAGGGATTTCTTACGGTCTGATGAACGTCTGCTCCATTGGGTCTCTGCCTCGACAATGTGTGTGCGTGCTGAAGGAATCTAGAAACAGCTTCTTGCCTTAACCTAGTTCCTAGCGTGTTTGTTTTTGTTGAAAGATCGCCCATACCACAACATAGTGAAACAATGGATCTAATCCAGACAGAGTGGGAAAGTACACGAGGCCTCGGGCCAGTCCTGCCACGGGTCGGAGCAGAAAATGGCAACATTTCACCTTTAACATTCAGTTCTTATACCCTTTTGGGGCAAGTAGTCCCACTGTGGAATGCAAGTGTGTGTGTGTGTGTGCGTGTGTGTGTGTGTGTGTGTGTGCGTGCACGTGCGAGTGTGCATGCGTGTCGGTGTGTGCGTGTGTGCATTCGTGGGGGTCTGTTTGTGTGGGGTCGGCGTCGTGCAGGCGTGGGTGTTTTTTTTGTGTGGGGATGGCGTCTTCAAAAGTCTTTGTTCTTTGAAGCGGGAGGAGGTCTGACCACCATAAACCCTGGCTGATATCTTCTCTTGAAGGCCACACCTAGCCTTTTGCTCTTGGTGGAATGTTGTGTCGGGGGATGTCATCTGTTCGTTTTGGAGGTGCTGACTTGTCTTTATTTCTCCTGGGCCAAGACTATATCTGCTTTATACTGACATTACATCGTCTCAATCTTTATTAGAATAACACAGTTCCATGTACACACTATTTAATTGATACATTGAATTTGAAAAATATGAATTTCCTTCAGTGCATGTGCCAACTGCCCAACAACAACTGCGTTTGCCCTTTGTGCATTTCATGAGCGACATGGTACACTGTGTAACTTATTAAATGCACCCCGGCACATGTTGCTGTCAACAGGCAGAGGCAGAGGAGCAGTTGTTCACCAGATCATTGGAAATCTCTTACCTAGATTTATTTTATAATGAAATGGTATTTCAAGTGTAAACTCTCCAGCTGCGCGAGACTTCAAAAGAAAGGAGTAACAGTTCACTTACTGCACTGTGTATACGGTTTAATCATATAAGACTTGAGTAAATATGTGTACTGGTCATTCCATGTCCGAGGAGGGCCCGTGGCAAATGCATTTATAGTTAACTTGTCTGTCTGGCATGCAATAAACCGTCACAGCTTGTCTCTCCGCAATACAGTATAGCTTTTTGTTTTTCCCCCTAAAAAATCCACAAAAGACTGAGGGCCCAAAAATCAAAGCACGAAGTATACTGTATATCTTGTTCTACCTTTTTAAATTTTTGGATCATATATTTTATACATATATACAATTTATAGCTAGCTTGAAAGCATAGTAGTGGTCCATAAGTGATTTTTGTTTTTGGTAAAAGGCATGTCCCTTAAAAATTAAAACTTAGTAAATGTAAAAAAAAAAAAAAAAAAAACTAAAAAAAAAAAAAAGACACTGTTTGTCTTTATTACTCTTTCTTCCAAAGCGGGTTGAAGTTGTACATCTATAGGTTGAGCAGAAATCAATGGAATCGAATAATTTTGAATCAAAAGTTGTTTAGAATCAAAAATCGATTCTGAATTGAATTTGAGACTCCAAAATTGGAATCAAATTTTGAGACAGTCAAGGATTTGCACCCCTAGTATTTTTTTTTACTTAAAAATGTTCCAACTATAGAAGGATCACACTCCTCAGCCTCCCCGGTAAAGTCTATTCAGGGGTGCTGCAGAGGAGTGTCCGTCTGTAAGTCGAACCTCGGATTCACGAGGAGAAGTGTGGTTTTCGTCCCGTGGAAGAGTGGACCATGGTCTCTGACCATGAGAAAATGATCTTCGGTCGGAAAAGGGTGGAGTGCCCTGTCCAGGTCAGAAATTATGTCCTGCCCCAAGTGGAGGAGCTTAAGTATCTTGGGGTCTCGTTCACGAGTGAGGGTAGGATGGAACGTGAGATCGACAGGCGGATCGGTGCAGCATCTGCTGTTATGCGGACTCTGTACCGGTCTGTCGTGGTGAAGAGAAAGCTGAGCCGAAGCCTAAAGCTCTCTATATACCGGTCGATCTACGTTCCTGCCCTCACCTATGGTCACCAGCTGTGGGTCATGACCGAAAGAACGGGATCTCGGATACAAGTGGCCAAAATTAGTTTCCTCCGCAGGGTGTCCGGGCTCTCCCTTAGCGATAGGGTGAGAAACTCGGTCATCCGGGAGGAACTCAATGTCAAGCCGCTGCTGGCTGCTCTAAAAACCACATCTTCCATCTCACTATGTATGTAATCTCACTATGTATGTAATGTCAACAGCGGCTAGAAGTGTCGCAAAAAAAAAAAAATATCAAGGACAAATGTAAGAACTGTTAAACTAAAACATTTCCAAAACATTATTTGGGGTTCAGCCCACATTGGCGTGATACCAGTTGATCCACGGACCGGTGGTTGGGGACCGCTGTTTTAAGTGACTTGAGGCCTTTCCCACTTGGTCAGAGACATTTTGTTGTAATGAAGTCGTGTTCAATATTCCAGAAGATGGCACTATTTCATTCCAATTTTATTTTTTTATTAGTTTTTTTTTTTTGCTGTAGTCTGCCTTAAAATAAAAAAAAATTAAAAAAAAAAAACCTTTCTTGTTCCTATCATGTTATCTTTGATAGCTGTGTGTGCGTGCATGATTGCTGGTGAAATTTAGACAAAAATTTTGAATGACAGTGGGACTCATTTTGCAAACAAAGCCATTAAAAAATGTTGGAGAAAATCTTGACATTACTTGCGTGTTTGATCTCTTTTCAATTTACAGATGTCTTAGCCTGGCCACAATATTCAAATCTGTGCAGACCTAACATTTGAAACCATAATTTTTTTCCTGTTTGTGGGATAGGTAACAACGTGTTGTGTCCGTGGAACGGTTGACCCCATATTTACCTAAGGAAATATACAGTAATAAATATACATCGAACAACTTGTGAGTGCATGGGATAACATGTTAGCTAATATTAGTTATCTTCATCATGTTATTCAGAGCAGCCCTGTATGCGCTTAGCTCATTCACATTTTCGTTTGTCCCAAGTATTTCCCTTGAAATTAAAAGCTTTTGTATTTCGGTTTTATGATTGACTTAATGTAATTTGCATGGATTTTTGTTCATTCTGAGGTTGGAGATCACTGCAGTAGATCACCATCCCGTTTTGGCAAAATGTGTTTAGCAATTTACTTTTTTTTGTCCTCATGCTCCATTTTAATGCCAGTGCTGACTGCACTCCTTGCGATTAAGATTGTACTGTGCTGCTTTAGACCACATGCTTCCAGCCTTTGATAAGGTATTTTATCGCCAAATTCATTGTTATTCTGATAGCTGTGAACCAAGATTTGCCCCTGTGTTGATTTCTATATTTGAGTTCCCATATCTGCATCCTGCCAGCCTGTCCAATTGAAGTTCTGTTTGCTTGATTTGGGAGGTCATGACAGTCATCTTGGTTTCAGTAGTCTAGTTCTCCCTCATATTCTCTGTGAACCTAGAAGACCTTAACAAATAAATAAATTCAACAAAACAGTATATCTTTGTTTTTCCTTCCCCTCCCTTTTTGGAATAGTTTCTCATCGTCTGTTTAAAGGGACAATGTGTAAGATTTAGCCAACGTTTCATTATGGGCGGCAGGAGGTGCTGCATTTACCATTGTCCGTAGCTATAGCAGACATGGCAGTCTCCGGAGGAGTGCCACCCCCCATGTGATATAATTTAGTGATAAATAGGCCTACGATTATATTCAAAACATACGGGTTGTCAATAAGAACACATTTATTTGCACATTTTTTTAATTTATAAAAATTTAATTTATTATTTTTTTAAATGAAAAACATTCTAAATATTACGCATTGTCCATTTAAAGATCTTTCTTTAATTCTGCTTCTACACACACTCTCTGAGATCACAGGACTGTTCTGTTAGACTTGTGTCTCTTTGAAACTTCAAATATAAAGAAAGCAAAGACACTTAGTTTTCCAGACTAATTTACTGCTCTGACACAAATCCTGAAAATTCTACAACATATCATATAACGTGGTCCAAATGGTGGTTCAGCCTGGCAAGGTGGTGGTACATGTGGGTCATTTTCATCTTCGGTTACAGGTTGTCTAGGAGGCCTTGTTTGTTAAGGGTGTGAATATCATGGGTCATCTTCTGGTAGTGTGTCATCTTCTAGTAGTGTGTCATCTAATGGGAGTGGGCCATCTAGTTTTCCAAAGGGCACGTGTACAGGAGGTGTGCAAGATGGCGGAGGAAGAGGAGGCCAAGGGGGTGACCAATATGGCCAAGGTAGTGGTGGTCCAGGTGGACATGGTGAAGGTGGCCAATAAGGACAAGCTGATGGTGGTCCAGGTGGACCAGGAGGTCTGGGTGGTCCTGGTGGACTAGTTGGCCCTGGTGGTTCATTTTGTCCTGGTGGACCATCGGGCCCTGGTGGACCATGTGGCCCTGGTGGGCCAGGTGGTCCTTCTGATTCTGAGCCATCTGGTCCTGGTAGACCATCTGGCCCTGGAGGGCCATCTGGTCCTGGGGTGCCATCTGGCCCCGGTGGGCCATCAGGCTCGGGTGGACCGTTTGATCCTGGTGAGCCATCTGGTCCTGGTGAACCATCTGGTCCCGGTGGTCCCTGTGGACCACATGGTCCAGTTGGCCCTGTTGGACCAGCTGGACCTGGGTGACCATCTGGCTCTGGTGGACCATCTGGCCCTGGTGGTCCATTTTGTCCTGGTGGACCATCGGGCCCTGGTCGACCATGTGGCCCTGGTGGGCCAGGTGGTCCTTCTGATCCTGAGCCATCTGGTCCTGGTGGACCATCTGGCTCTGGAGAGCCATCTGGTCCTGGGGCGCCATCTGGCCCCGGTGGGCCATCTGGCCCGGGTGGACTGTTTGGTCCTGCTGAGCCATCTGGTCCTGGAGGACCATCTGGTCCCGGTGGTCCTGTGGACCACGTGGTCCAGTTGGCCCTGTTGGACCAGCTGGACCTGGGTGACCATCTGGCCCTGGTGGACCAACTGGCTCTGGTGAACCCTCAGGTCCTGGTGGTCCATCTGGTCCCGGTGTACCGTCTACTCCTGGTGGTCCTGGTGGGCCATCTGGTCCCGGTGGACCATCTGGCCCTGGTGACCCATCTGGTCCTTGGGGTGACCCAGATGGTGATCCAGGTGGTCTAGAAGATGGTCTTAGAGGTGTATCAAAAGGTACTGGAGTTGGCCCTGGTGGATCTATTTCATCTTTAATAACTGCTATTTGTCTCTTTATCCTAGCAAGACATAAAGCTGGTTTCTGCAATAAAGAATTAGCAGTTGTGTTACATTGTGACATTTCCTTAACCCTTTGTTTATTGGTTGCTGAGAGTTGGGCCACTTACCTATCAGCAGGCCAAAAGTCAACACTTTGAGAATGATCATTGTGGCTGATGATGTCCTAAAACATTCTGAAAAGGAATGGTAGATCCACATCTAAAGAATGTCTATCAGGCAGATGTGATGAAAGAGCTGACTATTTGGACATTGTTAATTTATCCGGGCCTGCCCCCCCCACCGATTTAGAATGTGTTACAGTTTATTTACACATATATCTCATATCTCTTATGTTGTGTTAGTAATGATTGTTGAGGTCATTTCAGAAGGCAGTCATCAAAAGCACATGTCCAATGCCCAGAGCCACTCAAGGACCCCTCTGGAAGAGGAAGTTGTGTTCTAGGAAATGTTAGCAGTTGTTGACCTGTTTGATTTACTGAGATAGTTGCTACATATTATATCGTGCCACTCTCACATGCACTTATCTTTCCAAACACAGTCACAGATGTCGAAACAAACGTGCATTTCATACTTTTGGGTTCTGGCAACACACACCCCCCTGTGCACTTTTGCACTTTAAGGCCGGAACCTTCATGTAACTTGGGGTCCTCTAAGATAATAAAGGAAGCAGACGAGAGGGATGGGCCTCAGAGCGGGGCAGAACTGCAGCCTTTGTGGTCCTGAATCGTTCTCCTCATACAGAGCTGAAATTTGCCTTCTCTCTTTCTTTGTGAGCCATTGGTTTTTACAAATGTCTACTCAGTAAACCTGACAACCTTTCTACCCATTTTCCATGGTTTAATAATCCGCTGTAGAAGACAGCCAAGTTGCGCAACATTCAGCCACTTCTCTAACTGCAGAAAACTGAGCAATGTTGCCCAAACCCAGAAAACCAGTTAGAGGATTGGATGCCACTACAATGAATGGGTGGATGAGGGGTTTGCGTGCCCCCAATGATCCTAGCAGCTAAGCACTCGAGCCAGGCCTAGAGGTAGGGCTAGCAATCAAGCGCCTCTCCGGGTCGGAGATGAGGTCCTGCCCCAAGCGGAGGACTTCAAGTATCTTTGAGTCTTGTCGATGAGTGAGAGCTGGATGCAATGGGAGATTGACAGGCGGATCAGTGCAGCGTCCACTGTGATGCGGATGCTATACTGGTCTGTCATGGTTGAAGTGAGAGCTGAGCCGAAAGGCAAAGCTTTCTGTTTACTGGTTGATCTGCATTCCTGCCCTCACCCATGGTCACGAGATCCCGGATACAAGCAGCCGAAATGAGTTCCCTCTACAACATAGGTGTAAAACTCCAGTCCTAGAGGGCCGGCATCCTGCATGTTTTCCGGTTTTCTTTCCCCAACACACCTGATTCAAATGATTAGCTCATTAGCAAGCTCTGCAGGGGCTTCAAAATGATCCCAATCATTTGAATCAGGTGTTTTTGAGGGAAAGGGTTTGAAAACATGTAGGATACGGGCCCTCGAGGACTGGAGTTCGACACCTGTGCTCTACAAGGTTTCCTGGAATTCCCTTATGCTGCGTTCACACCGAATGCGATCGAGGCGTAATGGAGGTCGCACGACAGGGCGCGAAAGCGCGTCAGGCGACGCGATAGACGCGCATGGAGCGACGCAAGATGCCGCGCGGCACCACTCGAAGCCACACGGTGCGTAATTTCGCATGTTGCTAGTTAAAAATTAAGTTCATTTTTTTTTACTTTTGTCGCATCGCGACAGCCAGTCAACTTCGGGAATGTTCAACATCTCACACAGGGGGTAGGAATGAATCATGAATGAAGGAATGAATCATCAATGAAGCCTGCTTAGAACTAAACATGATGATTTACTTTTGAGCAAATTTGGATCAATTGGCAGCCAAAATGACATTTTCTGTGATTTCAAACCAAATTTATTAAAATCGTGACTGACTTACAAAAAGGAATGCTGAAACAAACATCTAAAGGTGGGCAGACCGTCAGCATCAATGGACAACTGCTTTGCGGATGGACCGACAAGTGACAGGAACGCTCATTAAACATCGGAATAAGAAGGTGTGTTTCGTTTGAGTTGTAATCGTCTGGAAAGAAATTCTGTCAGATGTCCGTTGGACCGATGCTCCACTGTTGCCAACAGAATGACAAAGCAATTGTGTTTTGCCTGGGTGTTTACTGCTTTGTTTGCTTGCACTGACTACAACATGGAATCGCATTGTGCTTACAGCACAAGAAGTGGCGGACTGTGCCAATTTAATGAAATGAACTGCCTCGGTTCAGGTCACTTATTGTCTTCCACAGTTACAACCTTTATAGCGTTACTGTCATTGTTTGTGCTTTTTTTCTGAGTCTTAGTTTGATGAACTTAAATGCATCCTAGTCAGCAAAATTATTTTCTAGACCTGGAGTAAAAAGTTTTGTTAGAATTATGTGTTCCGTAACATTCAGAGTGAATAAGTAAACAGCGAAGCATATGACATTGTGACACAAGATGAAGTGAAGATGGAGAAACCACAGTACTGTAATCACTAAGCTAATACGAAATGCTGCCATACAAGACTAAAAAAGTTTAGGTATACAGCATTTTTTGCAAAAAAGAGTGTGTTGAACCACAACAGGGTGGAGAGTATCCAGCTTTGAAGAACAAAATACATTACTATTAATTAGTGTCTAGACAGAGAATAATAGCGTTGCGGTAAGCACACACGCCTTCAAACCATAAATTAATATGTTACTTCCTACGTCAGCATTGGACAATTTGTAAAGGTCAAATATTGTGAAGAATGTGAAGAATTTATTTTGAATATAATTGCTAGTGTCATGGAAAATGCATATTCAGCCAGTATGAATCTGACGCTCCGTTGTTCTGTGACCACCTGGTTTTGTTTGAGCAAAGACCATTTCAATTAACATGCATGAACATTTCACCTAACATGCATGAGAACTTGCTGAGTAGCTAAAATAAGATGACCCTGACCGATAAGTGAGTTCAAGACCCACATATGTTATAGTCATTGTCTTTAACTGACTTGTTGTAAACATTGCAACTTGTATTCAATTAGGAAACAAACAAAAAAAACTACTGTATGTGGATAAGGTGCTGCCAGATGTGTTGTATACCAGCAACATCATGACAATTAAGGCATTCTTGTCTATTCGATGCAAGACCTGGGGTATATGCTTGTTACCTGGTGCCTTGCTGCATATGACAATTCCGCCTCAGTTTTTTTTCACTGTATATACATGAATCGGTGAGGTGTGAGATATGTGATGTGTATCACGGCGCTTCCGTGATGGCTCTCCATCTTGACCGTTCATCCTTTGTGCTTTCAAGTATGAATGACTCCTCCTCGGCGAGCTGATTTTTAGCAGCAGTTTTTTGTACGATGCGGTCTTGATCCCCTTGCAAAGCTTGACATATTACATACCAAGCCTGGTGCATTGATCTCGTCACCCAAATAAGTTTGTTGTGAACAAACCTTGTGACAGTAATTTCTTCACGTCTGTCAGCGCAAACCCAGACAGGTCCCAAACCACTGATGATACAACTCCTGTCTTTTAAAAACGAACTGTTAGCTTTATTCAGCCGCAGTCATGTTGCGCTAGCTTTCTGTTTGCGTTGAATGCGAAGTAAACAAGAGGAATATGGAACTATTTGAATAGCTGAATAGCTTGCTGAAATATAAATTATATCTTGTTATAATGTGCTCTCTCTCTCTAGACTCTAAACAACCCGAAACACTTGTTTTATACAGTAGAAATGCTAACACAACAGCAATAAACAACTTAGAGCTCCCCTCCTTCAGCTCACGATTTCATGCAATTTTTTTTACTCTGATGATTCAGGTCAGTAAGAAAAAAATAAGGACACTGTGCCAAAACCCATTAGACTATTGTGAAGACTGATATCAGTTGGGACAGTCAGGCTGATAAAAGCCAGATAATTCTCTCCCTTTTTAATTTAGTATACTCAGAAGGCCTTGCACAACTGGTTACTGCATTAAAACTGAAAACAAGAAATTGTGGTTGAGTCAGATTTTGTCCTCAAAATCTTAGCTGACGTCTCCTGACATCATGACAATTGGGAAATGACGCTTATTACTTCATATTGCATAATGGGTTATTTTTGAAACTCGGCATCTATTGCAGCCTGTTGAGTCTGGAGGGGAACTCCTCCCACTTGTGTCCCATTTTAAAGGTTTCTTATCTTTCCAACACTTGGGTTTGGGTTTTTTTTTTCACCCTCTTGTGCAAGCTTTGATCATGGTATCATCGTTGTGTATTTGTGATGTTCTGTTTGACGCTATCTTTGATATCTTTTTCATCTGTGAAGCCCCTTTAGACCGCGGTATTCAGGGCTATGCAAATAAATTTGATTTGACTTTCCTTACTGAAGAGTTGGCAACACTTTTCTGTTTGAATGTGATATTTTACATGTAGTCAACAGATATTGGCATGGGAGGATTATGAAAGTTACAAAAGATTGACTGACTTTCTGAATAAATTGTTTTAAATGATTCGATAGTCCCATTGTGCAATTTTTCCCATCCCTAGGCTTCATTAATCCATCACTACAGTTTACCATAAATTACCTGCAGGAGCACCGGAGAGTAGGCCAACCAAGTTGCCTTGGAAATGGGCTGACCTAGGAGCCAAAGAGCAAAAGACTGCAAGATATTCATTTTTTTAACCCCTCGGTGTTGATGGCAAACTATATGTGTGTTTTTCATACAGAAAATAAAAATTGACGCTGATTTTCTTATTGACGTTAGTTTGAGTAAATGTATAAAGAAAAAGGTCATTGTATCCATTTTGAAATAAGGCTTTAATGAAATTACATCCATGCGAAGTAAAAAGCTAGTTTTCTTTCCAACCGCTTACTGAAAATAACGTGACATTTGTTGATTTAATGCGTGATTATTTATAAAAAAAAAATGTTTTGTGCCAAAGCATAGCGATGGGTGTTTAGTGACTTAAAAGAGGTAAACGGTTTGACCTTTTTCAAGTACCACTTGAACAAGGAGCCCACCCAACTCCCTGTTGCTAGTCATACAGTATATAAATAAAATGCAAAATGACATTGTCAAATACAGCGTGGAAACAATGAAGAAGCAATGCCGCTTGACAAGACCCGCCTAATATGAACCAACTACTATCATTGTGTGAAAATGAATGAAAATTCATTAAATGCCTCACCTTAACAAGTGCTCCACCTTAAAGGGGTGATTTAAGCCTGGAGTTCACAACTGTAGGACAACAGGAGTAGGACAGGAGCAGGACTGACATCAACACAAGAGTCGTGAGACAAACTCGATTGAGCGTGGTGAGTAGTCTATCACACAACATCCATGTTCGATGTATTTAGTGTTGCACTTTGTCCAATCAAGTGAAAAATACATAATTGGACTCAGGTGAAGTGAGCATTTCTTGATATGCTAAAGGAAGCTTATCATTTGAGGCTATCAATTTTGATTGCTGACATTTTTAAGTGAGAAAGATAAAGGGAAAAAACTTTCTTAAAGGTTTGTCTGATCTGGTCATCAGAAGAGTTCATAGCTGCCAAACTATCAACATTTACTCCCAGCACAATTTGTCTCTATTTGCATCCAGCCATCATTTTTCAAGAGCTCACTATCCTCAATAGAGTCACTGACTTGGTGCTACCTATCCCAGCTGTTACAAGCGGTAGACAGGAGAAACTCTGAACTGATTGCCAGCCAATTTCATGGCACGCAGGGATGAACAACCCTTCACGCACCCATTCACACTTAGGAGAAATTTAAACTGTGCATGTAGTGCATGTTTCCGGAATGTGGAAGGAAGCCAGAATGTCCGGAGAAAACCTACGCGGGTACATGGCGAGCATGCAAACTCCTCACAGGGAAGCCACAGTGAGCTGAAATTGAACTCGGGACCTTCGTCCCGCCTTGTCTCAATTTACATATCTTGAAAATAATGTAAGAAATTAATCAGGATATAATGTAACCCTATGGAAACATTTCTGCTGTTTAAACGCACATCATAATCATCCCTCTGTAATTAAAATTATTAATTAATTCTGCTCTGAATATCGTTGATTCTATAGTATACATGAAATAATACACTGCTTTTCTGGGTTTGAGCAACAACCCTTTGTTTTCTGCAGAGAGATAAGCAGCTGAAATTTGTGAAACTTGGCTGTCTTCTACAGCTGATTATTAAATTGCGGAAAATGGGTAGAAAGGTGCAATCAAACTTTGTTTGATCCATGAGTTAAACCCAACAAATTATTAGATGAAATAATTATTGACTGACTAGAATATTGCCACGAGCATTTTCCACAAAAATGGGGGATGATTCCACCTCAAAATATGAAAAAAAAAAAAAAAAATTCCATATTTTCTAACTATAAACTGCACCAAAAAGAGAAAAGTAACACAAAATTGATTTTTGTCATGTTTAAGCTGCACGGTAATACAAGCCACAGGTTATAGTATCAGAGTTTTGATTTTTTTTTTGTTGTAAGGCGAAAAAAATGGGGTAACGAGGGGACAAAAAAACGTTGCGGTCCACATCGTAAGCTGAAAAAATGTAACGCAGGGACGTCATGAACGGGGGTCCACTGTATATAGTTTATCCAAAACTGCAAATGCCTGGATACAACAACATCATGCCTTCAACACAGACTGAACATGCCTGCACATTTAGAAACAAGAGTAGAACCATCCTATTGTCAACATAACACTGACACACTTGGATTTATAGAACGCTGCACGAACACAACACGAACATTCCTGTTTGCATTTACCTGTGGAGAGTGCACCCCAGTTGCAAGTAAAATAACAATTCAAACTCATAATCAAAACTTTGATAGTGTCTTCCTGTGTCTCCCTTTGTTTACCGGGAGATTGCCGCCTGGCAGCTTGTTTAAAATTAAAAAAGAAAAAAAAAAAGAAGAAAGAAAGGAAGAAAGAAAATCTGCAGATAAGCCACACTGAGATAAACACTTCAGAGTTCAAAACATGAGAAAAAAGTAGCGGCAACACTTCAGGGTTCAAAACATGAGAAAAAAGTAGCGGCTTATGGTCCGAAATTTATGGTATCAAAAAAAATATATAATTTGCAGATCGGAAATTTCGATGGTGAAGAACAGCGAATACGCTATGAGTCCATTTTCCACTGTGTTCCACAATGCAAGCCTATATTATTTAATGATTTTGTGTGAATGTAAACTTTGAAGTGTATGGTTGGTGGTGGTGCCATGTTTGTGCCGTTTGAAGCAATGATAACATTGCAGTATGCTGAATACACAAACTGTGGGCTGAGACACGCCGACTCATTTTCTCCTACAGCATTTTATTTCAAGTTTTGTGTTTTTCAAAGCCTTTTCACTCTGTGTGGAAAAACTCTCCCGACAAAAACAAAAATAAATTTCAAAAAAAGGAAATACTATAAATACCAGATATTGAGTAATATTGACTTTAATTGAATCACATTCCGAGAAACGGTTCACCCCGTGTTTGGTTTCAACATAGCATAACAAATGAGCTATTAGCAATTAAAAATATATATATTGACTGAGAAGGATTGGTTTTGGTCGATACAGGGGTTCCATTCATAGCAAGGACATGAATGATTGTCAGAGGCCCCATGGCAAGGGCTAAAAACAGGCCCTAATAAACTGGCATTGTCAGCTCTCTCATTACATCTGCCTGATAGACTTTCTACAATTCCTTTTCACTGTGTTTCAGGACTTCACCAGCCACAATGATCATTCTCAAGGTGTTTACTTTTGCCCTTGTGCTGATTGGTAAGTCCTCCAACTCTCAGCAACCAATTAACAAAGAGTTGAGGTCATAACAGGGGTCACCAACCCCTGGGCACGGTCCCCGTGGGCATCAAGTAGCCCCCAAAGGTCAAATGAGTAGCCCGCAGGCCTGTTCTGCAAATAGCTGACAAGAGACAGCACATTGGTGATTTTCATTTCAAACAATTATACATGTTTAACATTTACATTACATATTACACGCGATTTCCATATTTACTACAGCTATTCCTTACTTATTGCAAAAAGTCATTAACATGATCAGTGTCTTCACATAAACTGGTAGCCCTTCATATTACTCAGTACCAAAGAAGTAGCTCTCACTTTCAAAAACTTTGGTGACCCCTGGGTCATGATGTAACTCAGATGGTAACTCTTTTTTGCAGAAACCAGCAGTATGTCTACAAGGATAAAGAGACAAATAGCAGTTACTCAAGATGAGATAGATCCACCTGGGCCACCTCCAGTACCTTTTGATGCGCCTCTAAGACCATCCTCTAGACCACCTGGATCACCACCTGGGTCACCCCCAGGTCCACCAGGACCTGATGGTCCACCAGGACCACCAGGGCCAGATGGTCCACCAGGACCAGATGGTCCACCAGGACCACCAGGAGTAGACGGTACACCGGGACCAGATGGACCACCAGGACCTGATGGTCCACCAGGGCCGGATGGTCCACCAGGGCCGGATGGTCCACCGGGACCAGATGGTCACCCAGGACCGGATGGACCAACAGGGCCAACTGGACCAGGTGGTCCACAGGGACCACCTGGACCAGATGGCTCACCAGGACCAGATGGCTCACCAGGACCAGATGGCTCACCAGGACCAAGCGGACCACCCGGCCCAGATGGCCCCCCAGGACCAGATGGCCCTCCAGGGCCTGATGGTCCACCAGGGCCAGAGGGTCCACCAGGACCAGATGGCTCAGGATCAGAAGGACCACCTGGCCCACCAGGGCTAAATGGTCCACCAGGGCCTGATGGTCCACCAGGACCAAATGGACCACCAGGGCCACCTAGTCCACCAGGACCCCCGGGGCCACCTGGACCACCTGGACCACCTGGACCACCATCAGCTTGTCCATATTGGCCACCATCACCTTGTCCACCTGGACCACCACTGCCTTGGCCGTATTGGTCATTCCCTTGGCCACCTAGTCCTCCACCATCATGCACACCTCCTCTACATGGAAAACTAGATGTCCCACTCCCATTAGATGACACACTACTAGAAGATGACACACTACCAGAAGATGACCCATGATATTCACACCATTATTAAGCAGGGCCTCCTAGACCACCTGTAACTGAAAATGACCCACATGAATCAGCACCTTGCCAGGCTGTACCACAATTTGGACCACTTGTTATAATAATAATGTTGATGAATTTTCCGAATTTAGGCAAGGTCACTAAAACAGTCTGGAAAAAAAATGTCTTTTGAATTTCTTTATATTTGAAGCTTCAAATAAACACATGTCTAACAGAACAGTCCAGTGGTCCCAGAGAGAGTGCATGAGTGCCTGGAAACATAATTAGATGAAGATTGTTGAGCATAGGAGGAGGAACTATGACAAGGAGGGACAGGAAGGGAAAACAAAGATATATTTCTGTGTTGAACTTACTTCTTTTATCAAGGGCGTCTCTTCTAGCTTTACAGAAAAACCTCATGTACAGGTTCTTTGTTCAAACACAGGAGGTCAATAAAAAGCATGTTATTGTGTGTACTTATCTTCCATTACAATCCCCCTTTGGATCAAACATTGATCCACAAAAATAAGAAAACAGGAAAACCAAGATGAAACAAAGTCACTCACTCCAATTCAGGATCAAGGGAAGTCTTCAAAAGCCACCTCTGGCATTTAGAGGACAAGCCCAAAATGAATGGGGCATCTCCGGCTTTCCTGTGTGGAGTTTACATGTTCTTCCCGATTCGGCGTGGGTTCTCTCCGGGCACTCCTTCTTCATCATGTGAATTTTAGATATACTATGTTGAAGCCATAATTTAGTAATAGAAACAATTTCCTTGTTATGATTATGGTGTGCAACTGAAAACTATGCAGAATTCTGTTGATCCTAATCGGCATTCCGTTGACCCTGTGAAATAACATAAAACTATGCCTTCCTGTGTGGGGTTTGCATGTTCTCCCCGAGCTCGCATGGGTTTTCTCTGAGCACTCCGGCTTCCACATTCCAAAAACATGGATGGCAGGTGTATTGGACACACCAAATTGTCCCGAGGTGCGATTTGGTGCGTGAATAGCCGTTCCTTTGTGTGACCTGCATCTGGCTGGCAACAAGTTCAGGGTGTCCCCCGCCCCAAGCATGCAAACCCTGTGAGGATAAGTGGCTCTAGAAAATGGATGGATGGATGTTTTGTTAGTGAATTTCAGTCAGATGGGAACTGGATCATCTGACTGGGCACAGGGAAGTCTGGACGATGTGCTCAAGTGGCTACCAGCAATCTCACCTGGGATGACATACAGTACATATAGATGATGATTAGTACAGTGGGCCCCCGTGTTACGAACTTAATCCATTCAGCGGCTACGCTCGTAACTCGAATTGCTCGTATGACGGGCAATCCAAACCTATGTTAATTAGTGAATGCGTGCAACACGTGCAAAAACCTTGGGTAAAAAAAATAACGACTTTATACACATATTAAAAATTAGTTACATAATCTACTGTGCAGTGAAATTAAATAACAAATATACAAAGGAGAAATGACATTTACCTTTGGGACGACGTGACTTGAGCTGGGTGGAGGCGGAGGGGAGCAGAGACGAACCCGCAGAATTTATTTATTTATTTTCTTAAATGGGAACTTTTCTCAAACTACAACATATCACCGGCGATTTCCTTCTCTTTAATCCATAATAGAAGAAGCCTCTCCATTTTGTTGTCGAGTGAGGTCCGTCCCCTGGCAAGGAAAGTCTTGCCCCTAGAAGATTACCGAGCAGTTACGACCATACTCACAAGCAAGGTTTATTATGCGTGCACCTCCTTCGTATTTTTTTTTATTATCTCCTGCTTCGTTTCTATTGTCATCATCTTCTTACTTCTTCCTTTACCACCACTAGCAATTTTAGAAGCCATGTCTAACAGATAAAGTTTTCAAAGTCTTCACAACATTCCTTCCTTCCGTTTTTCACTCCTTTTCTCTCCTTCCTTCCATCCCGACCAGTTGTGCCATCAAGCTAGCTGCTAGCTAGACGTTCGGCCAATAGCATATCGGCATTTCTGTGATCGACGTGACGCCGGCCAATAGCATATCTGCATCTCCGTGACTGAGACCGGGACTGAGACAGTGACTGTGACATTGTAAGAGCAATAACATATCGGCGTTACCATGACATGCGGGAAAAGTCGATTTTATTGACACAGCAAAGCGAAAAAAATTGCACAGACACATTGACCGGCATGTTGGGGCATCTTGGATTGTTCGTAAGACGAAAAGTTTGTGCGTGAGAGGGGGACAAAAAATGCCGCGCTTCACGTTCGTATAAGAGGAAGTCCGTAAACCGGGGGCCCACTGTATTAGTAATTTTACAAGGCAGTGGACAGTTGCAGTCTATGTTCATACCTAGGAAGCTTCATAGTGTCTGAAACACTTCTGAGTGGAGATCACGTGCTTCCAATCAAGTCGTTAAAATGAAAAAGACGTAAGATTTAGACCGTTTTCCATTAAAAATGAAAATATTAAACATTATAAATAAAAAAAAACTTGCAAATAAATGTGTTCTTAACAACCATCAGTATGTTTTAAGTATAATTGTGGGTCTAGTTATCTTAATTTATGTTACATTGGGCGGTGGCACTCCTCCGGAGGTCGCCATGTCTCGTATAGCTACTGACAGTCAGAGGAGTGTGTATTGCTGCATTTACCATCATGCCCCTAAAGCTCCCACAGGCGCATGTGAAAAATTACACACATCCAAGTTTACGAAGATGAATCATCTTTATTTTCAGAATGGAAATCTTACATTTACACTTAAACAGCAACATGATAATCACTATGGTTTGAACTGAATGCTTGATGACAAATCTAAATTGTAGATTGTAGAGAGAATTATTGAAAGTTGTGTTTTGGAATACAAGCAAGTGACTTTCTATGTATGATTCAATACCCCAAAAAGCCGAGGTGATGAATTGGATGGAGAGCCAAGTGGATTGTGTTGATAAGCACTCAGAGGTTGTCCGGTAGGAAAGGTGGCATACCATTTGGCTTGCTTTCATCCAGAGTACTGGGTGTCAGCCAGGCAGTCCTGTCTGGCAACTACCTCTAGGTAGTGGTCCAGATTTTCTAGGTTGCTTTGCAGGTGGATTGTTTTCATCAGATATTGTAGGTGGTGGTCTATAGTGGTAAACTTAGCCAGGGTGACTAATTGTGGTTGTGAAATGTGATAATGCGGTCCAAATGGTGGTTCATGTGGGTCATTTCCATCTGCAGTTACTAGTGGTCCAGGAGGTCCTGCTTGTTAATGTTGTGGCTCATCATATCATGGGTCTTCTTCTGGTAGTGCAGGACAAGGTGGCCAAGGTGGAGAAGGTGGGCAAGATGGTGAATGCCCTGGTGGCCAAACAGGGGGCCAATATGGCCAGGGTGGTGGGTGTCCAGGTGGCCAATATGGACAGGATGATGGTGGCCCGGGTGGTCCTGGTGGCCCTGGCGGTCCTGCTGAATTACCTGGTCCTGGTGGCCCTGGTGGCCCTGGTGGTCCTGGTGGCCCTGGTGGTCCGTTTGGTCCTGGTGGACCAGGTGGACCTGGTGGGCCACCTGATCCTGAACCTCCAGGTCCTGGTGGACCTTCTGGTCCTGGTGGACCATCTGGACCTGGAGGGCCATCTGGTCCGGGGGAGCCATCTGGTCCAGGTGGGCCATCTGGCCCAGGTGGACCATTTGGTCCTGGTGAGCCATCTGGTCCTGGTGAGCCATCTGGTCCAGGTGGTCCTGGTTGACCATTTGGCCCAGTTGGCCCAGTTGGACCAGTTGGACCTGGTGGACCACCTGGCCCTGGTGGACCACCAGGTCCTGTTGGTCCATCTGGTCCTTGTGGACCTTCGGGTCCAGGTGGACCATTTGGTCCTAGTGGTCCCGGTGGCCCATTTGGTCCTTGTGACCCATCTGGTCCTTGTGGACCATTTGGCCCAGGTGGTCCTGGTGGACCAGCTGGTCCTGGAGGTCCAGGGGGTGACCCAGGTGGTCCGGGAGGTGGTCCAGGAGGTGACCCAGGTGGTCCGGGAGGTGGCCCCGGAGGTGACCCAGGTGGTCCGGGAGGTGGTCCAGGAGGTGACCCAGGTGGTCCAGGAGGTGGTCCAGGAGGTGACCCAGGTGGTCCGGGAGGTGGCCCCGGAGGTGACCCAGGTGGTCCGGGAGGTGGTCCAGGTGGTGACCCAGATTGTCCAGGAGGTGCTCCTGGAGGTGACCCAGATTGTCCGGGAGGTGGTCCTGGAGGTGGCCCTGGAGGTGGCCCTGGAGGTGACCCAGGTGGTCCGGGAGGTGGTCCTTGTTGATTCCCCTCATCCGGAGTAACTCCAACTTGTCTCTTTATCCTAGCAGACATGCAGCTGGTTCCTGCAGTAAAGAGTTAACATCCGTGTTACTTGATGATGACCATTCACTTTCTCCTTGTTAGTTGGTAGTTGAGAGTTGGATCACTTACCAACCAGCAGAAGGGCAACAGTCAACACCTTGAGAATGATCATTGTGGCGGATGATGTCCTGAAAGGCAGTGGAAAGGAAAGGCAAATGCACATCTTTAGAAAGTCCTTCGAGCGGAAGTGATGTGAGAGCGGACAGCTTGGACAATGCCAGTTTATCTGGGCCTCTTTCTTTCTTCTTGCGACGAGGGCTGAAAACTGTCTGCCTTTCTTCATGTTGTTGCTGCCCAGTGAAACCCTCATATTGACCAAAACTATTACTTCTCAGGATTTTTTTAAGTGCTAGTTGTTCATTTATTATACTACATTAACACCAAACACGGGCAGAGCATTTCTGGCGATATGATTGTTTTCATGTCAATAGAGTTCATGTGGATGCTTGTGGTGCAAAGCAGAAGAAGTTTTTTGTCAATTCACTAAAGCTAAATGAATGTAACTTCTTTTTTTGATCCTTGCAGACAATCCACAATCTAGTACAAGAAGTCCCGTTCAATCGGTTTATATTTATAATATATACATGTGTTTGTGTGTGTGTGTGTGTGTACTTTTTTGCATGTATGCGTGTGTGTGTGTGTGTGTGTGTGTGTGTGTGTGTGTGTGTATGTGAATGACTTGACGGGTTGAAGCCGAGCATGCAAAAATGTTGTCTTCTTTTTTGGTCGGCATCTTTAGACTAAAAATAAATAAATAAATAATAATAATAATAATAATAATAATAATAATAATAATAATAATAATAATAACAAAGTAAGTACAGTTCATGTAGATCATTTATTCCTCCATTTGATTCGAAATATAATACAATAAATGTAAACCAAGACTAACTATAGCTTTAGTTGGAACAAAAAAAAATGAGGCCAAAAATTATGACAGATTTTAATTCTAGAGGGATGATTATGTTATGTATATAATCAGTAAGCAGGATTTCTCTATACTCTTATATTATGTAGTGACATGTTTCTGACATTATTTTCAAAATACGGAAATTGGGACAATTTGTGCTTGAATTCAATTTCAATAGATTGGCAGCTCCATAGCTTTGATGATGACCAGATAAGACCAAATCTTTAAGAAAGCTTTTGTTTTGTCTCTCACTTTAAAATTTTAGCGTTCAAACTCGATGACTACAATTGACAAGCTTTATAATGTGTATCAAGCAATCTCCGCTTTAGCTGAGTCCAAATAAATAGAATACATACTACATTTATACTTATATATATATATATATATATATATATATATATATATATGATACGAATAAATGTTTATCACTTGATTCTACAAAGTGCAACACTAAATACATCGAATATGGATGTTGTGTGATAAGGTACTCACCGCGCTCAATCAAGTTTGCTCTCAGAGTCTCTCGACTCTTCTGCTGGTGTCAGTCCTGCTCCTGTTGAGTTGGACCCGTTAACTCCTGTCTTAAATCGTCCCGTTAAGGGTGGAGTAAAGTTAAGGTGAGGCATTTAATTACATTTTCTTTAATTTTCACACAATTACAGTAGGTGGTTCATATTAGGCGGATCTTGTCAAGCAGCATTTGTACTACATGTTTCTACGCTGTAATTGACCAGTTAATTAAGTCAATGTGATCTGGAATCTTAGGCGTTTACTTGGAAAATCCTCATAGCTTTTCAATTAGACTGTATGCCGTGTTCATGTTTACTTTTGCTTTTTATTTGTATCTGCCTAGCAACAGGAAGTTGGCTGGGCTTCTTGATGAAGGTCACTGTTGCTTTAAATAGGACAAACGGTTTGCCTTTTTAAGTCAGTAAACACCCATCCTATGCCACAGCACTTTTGTTGAAATAATCATGTGTTGAGCAAAATATTATCCCATGTTATTTTATTTACAATATGCAGTTGGAAAGAAAAGTTGCTTTGAACTTCTTACAGATTTAATTTCATTAAAGCCCTATTTCAAATCTGTTCCAGCTACCATATTTTTTGGACTATAAACCACACTGGTATATAAGCCACAGCAGCAAAAAGTGAGTATAAAAACAATTTTTGACATGGATAAGCCGCGGCAGACTCTAAGCCACAGGTCGATATTTATGCAGAAAGATGGGATATGGAAGTTATAACAATTTTAAATTTCCTGTTTACAGCAACATCCTATCTTCAACAGACTGAACATGCCTAAATGTTTAGCAGTAACATATTTATAGAAAATAGATGAACTGATATTATAACATAAAATTGACAGAATCCTGCAAAATTAAAAAGCAGTTCAAACTCAAAATCAATACAGTATGGGTTATTTTAGTGAACATATAAACAAATTGCACATAATTCCTATATACAATCATATAAATACATTTTATATATATATATATATATATATATATATATATATATATATATATATATATATATATATATATATATATATATATATATATATATATATATATATATAATGTACACATCACAAACTTATACCAGATCTTATTATAATTTTACATAAATTACTATGTTTGTAGAAAGTGACATGCTCCAGCAACTCCAGATCTACCGTGTCAACCTGAATACAAAAACATTCAGTGCTCTGGGAGTATATTACCAAGGAAATTTCACTTTGTGTCCAATCACTCGACAGTTGGCATTGGCACACCTTGGGTCCCAGTTCACATGCCTCTCAGCCTTGTCCTACAGCAAGTGTTACGTGTGGTGTGGATGAGTCACCTGAACAATTGTGATTGTGAATGCCTTGTCTCCCCACAAACATTTGGTGGCTAGTCAAGTCAAGCCACTCATCGCCTTTGATTGTTTGAAATGCTTCCTGATAAATTAAATCATTGTTGCAGTCATAAAACAGTGTGAGGGTCAGCTGGGCAGGAGGAGAATGTGAAGGGAATCATATATTAGGTTGTTATCATTATGTTCTTAGTTCATTGTTACCCATTTATGCAATCCTAGTTCATCTTGACCCTGTCCTTAGATAGAACTGTTGACGCACGAAAGTGTGAGCCGGGACCTTGGCCCAGCTGCCGGTGGCGCCCGGCTGGCTCTTTTGTTGTGTCTTGTAATCTGCTATGCTTCTATTCAATAAAAGCCGGGGGGAACGGCTGGGCAAGTGGAAAAACTGGCGTTGGAAGACCCACGAGTTACATTTGCCCAAGCTCTTTTTTCCCTACGCCGGCGTAGAAAAGTCAATCTTGGCTGGTCTGAGTTACTCTTTTTGCTGTTTAAGCAGCTAGGCTTGTCCTAGTCTTCTTTTCTGAGATTTCTCTGACAGAGAACAAGTCAATTCAGGGTTTCCTCAGCAGGAACGTCAAGTAGACACCCCCTTGTGGTAAGTCCAACGAAACCCATCATTGGCCCAGTCATCAACCTTCAGCATAGAACTGGCTGGTGAATCGAGTTGTTGGCTCAGTTGTTGCCAACTGTCCACGTCCTTGCCTTGTGGAGGTTGTCTTCCTCTGTCTCCTCTCTGGGGAGGAGAGCCCTGGTGCTGGCCTTGTTCTGGCCAGACCTACCGCCACACCTGAAGCAGCCTTGACTTGGAGCTTGGCGAGAGCCACCTTGACCTCCGTAGGTGTTCCCCCTTCCACGACATGGCCCTCTGCCTCTCGCCGGCCATACCTCAGCCATCCACATCCGTTGATCTGCCTCCCTCTTTTTAGCCTTTCTGTTCTTTGCTTTTTTCCGCGGTTGTACTAATTGAAGTCTTAAAAGCCGTTACTGCATTCTCTCATCAGATTTGTTTAACCTGTGAAAATACATTTTAACGTGGTGAGTAACATGTTGATTAAAATAACCCTCATTACCTTCCAGGAGATCAGGGTCTTCAGAAAGCTTCTCCCTGACCTCCATAGAAAGTGTGTCTAGATGCAGTATTCTACAAATCATGCAACGTGGCTTGTCATGGGATGGATGTGAAACGGTCTTATCTGTCCACATGGTCAGGCAGGCATTGAGGTGTGCAGCGGGATCCATGGTGGAGGTGAAGTCTGGAAGTTTTGGTACTGCTGACACAGGAGAAGGAAAGACGTCCTGGAGCACAGCAAACAGTTGCACGGTAAAAGGAGCAAACAACCAATCAGGTTCAACCATATTAAGGCCACAGGATTTTATCAGATTGGTGACCTGAGGAACAGCATGCCTGAATCAATCTTACCATGTTGCCGCAAGCCAAATTCTGTTGGATCCGCATGTCGCATGCATGTGGCAAGAGGTGAGGAGTCAGTTGGTGGGGGGAGTGTGAAATCAAACAATCCCCCCCCCGTCTCAATGTCTGTGTCTGTGTCCACCCCATCCTGCTGCTGGGTGTGATTTTTTGCCATACTGGCTTTTAATTTGTCCTCTAAGGACAACCACTCTGGACCTTGGAATGCACATTATCCACAGTTCGCCTGTCTAACCTCTCGGTCAAGTTATATGTCTTTGTGTTGGGGGGGTCAGTCACCACGATTCCCACGATTTGCCCCCCCCCCCATGTCCTCTACAACAAGTTTCAACAAGTTTCAGTCGGTCAGTCCTTTTAGTATTGGCAGTCTCTACAAAAATTCCTTCCCTACCCAGTTGGTAAACTGAGGCTTGCCTTTTTGATCATTAGATGCAGTTTGGGATAGCTCAGTGTGCTCGAGAGGTGCAGTGGTCCTGCCCTGTTCTGCAACCACCTATGGCAGGTCAAATTGACCATCTTTTTCATCCCGAACAGCAGCCACAGCAGTTATCATCAAACACATTTCATGCAAATTGAGCCACAACTTATCATACTCCTTTATTTCTCTTTATTACTCCTCTTCATCCATCCACTTTCCTCTACCTTCTCCCTCAACTGTTTTTCTACTGCAATGACTTCCCTTTCTGCCATCTGAAAATCCTTAGCCAAATGTGCAAAAGTACATTTATCTCTATTAACCTTTTTATCCTCCTACCATTTCACCCAAACTTTTGTCCAATCGTTTTATTTTTTGCTTTTTCTTTTCCACACATGCCAACAACTGATTTTCTAGTTCCCTCCATAACTCATCCATTGTTTTGTGCCATCTTCCACCATAACTTTTACAACCAAATTTACCACATTCTGCATCCCACTCCTCCTCCAAATTCACTGGTGGCATACTCATCTCCTGAAATAGTAGTCAATTAAGTCCCTGTCCCTTTCTAAGGATCCTAAAATCCCCAACGTATACGGAAACGTAAATGACATGATCAAAAATAAAATGGTATGTAAACTCCATTAGTTTACACTTGAAATACCATTTTATTTTAAAATGAATCTAGGGAAGGGATTTCTTACGGTCTGATGAACGTCTGCTCCATTGGGTCTCTGCCTCGACAATGTGTGTGCGTGCTGAAGGAATCTAGAAACAGCTTCTTGCCTTAACCTAGTTCCTAGCGTGTTTGTTTTTGTTGAAAGATCGCACATATCACAACATAATGAAACAATTGATTTAATCCAGAGAGAGTGCGGAAGTACACGAGGCCTCGGGCCAGTCCTGCCACAGGTTGGAGCAGAAAATGTCAACGTTTCACCTTCCACATTCAGTTCTTATACCCTTTTGGGGCATGTGGTCCCACTTTGGAATGCAGGTGTGTGTGTGTGTGTGTGTGTGTGTGTGTGTGTGTGTGTGTGTGTGTGTGCGTGTGTGCGTGCGTGGGTGTGTGTGTGTGCGTGTGTGCATGTGGGTGTGTGCGTGGGGATGGTGTCTTCACAAGTCTTTGTTCTTTGGAAGTGGGAGGAAGTCTGATCACCATAAACCCTGACTGATATCGTCTCTTGATGGCCACAACTGGCCTTTTGTTCCTGGTGGAATGTTGTGTTGGGGGATGCCATTTGTTCCTTTTGGAGGTGACTGCTTCATACTTACAATACGTCGTCTAAATCTTTATTAGAATAACACAGTTCACCATTTAATTGATATATTGGATTTAAAAAACATGTATTTCCTTTAATGCCAACTCCAAATTAATTCATGCACACATATCACTCAAATGCATGTAAAATAAATAAATATTATATTACAATTGTGATTGATAATGCTCCCGATATGCTCAGAGATGAACCAACTGTCACATGCTTCACGCTTTGCACACGCAATTTAGCTGCTCACTTGAAAAAGTTCTTCATATGTTGTTTGTCATAAATGTACTAAGAAATATTAATATTTTTCCTTTGGGCAAAAGTGTTTCCTCATAGTATTTTGGTACTGAAATTTCCTTTGAAGTAACATTAGAGTGATCCTTTGTTTTTTGCGGTTAATGGGGACCGAAATCCCCCCACGAAAAGTAAAATCCGTGAAGTAGCGCCCCCCCCCCCCCCCAAAAAAAAATAGATAGATAGATAGAATTTATTGTGAAATGTCTTCATGCTATACACATTATTTAAGACAAATATTACTGCAGTACACATATTTACTTAAATCTTAAATGATTAAACCTTATACACTGTACAGTAAGTGAGCAGTTACCCCTTTCCTTTGAAGTCTCGCACAGTTGCTGTCATATTAGCAGCGGCCTGGATGTTGAATTAAAGTCTAAACTGTGCATGATCAAACATGATAACAAAATGACATGATCAAAAATAAAATGGTATGTAAACTCCATTAGTTTACACTTGAAATACCATTTTATTTTAAAATGAATCTAGGGAAGGGATTTCTTACGGTCTGATGAACGTCTGCTCCATTGGGTCTCTGCCTCGACAATGTGTGTGCGTGCTGAAGGAATCTAGAAACAGCTTCTTGCCTTAACCTAGTTCCTAGCGTGTTTGTTTTTGTTGAAAGATCGCCCATACCACAACATAGTGAAACAATGGATCTAATCCAGACAGAGTGGGAAAGTACACGAGGCCTCGGGCCAGTCCTGCCACGGGTCGGAGCAGAAAATGGCAACATTTCACCTTTAACATTCAGTTCTTATACCCTTTTGGGGCAAGTAGTCCCACTGTGGAATGCAAGTGTGTGTGTGTGTGTGCGTGTGTGTGTGTGTGTGTGTGTGCGTGCACGTGCGAGTGTGCATGCGTGTCGGTGTGTGCGTGTGTGCATTCGTGGGGGTCTGTTTGTGTGGGGTCGGCGTCGTGCAGGCGTGGGTGTTTTTTTTGTGTGGGGATGGCGTCTTCAAAAGTCTTTGTTCTTTGAAGCGGGAGGAGGTCTGACCACCATAAACCCTGGCTGATATCTTCTCTTGAAGGCCACACCTAGCCTTTTGCTCTTGGTGGAATGTTGTGTCGGGGGATGTCATCTGTTCGTTTTGGAGGTGCTGACTTGTCTTTATTTCTCCTGGGCCAAGACTATATCTGCTTTATACTGACATTACATCGTCTCAATCTTTATTAGAATAACACAGTTCCATGTACACACTATTTAATTGATACATTGAATTTGAAAAATATGAATTTCCTTCAGTGCATGTGCCAACTGCCCAACAACAACTGCGTTTGCCCTTTGTGCATTTCATGAGCGACATGGTACACTGTGTAACTTATTAAATGCACCCCGGCACATGTTGCTGTCAACAGGCAGAGGCAGAGGAGCAGTTGTTCACCAGATCATTGGAAATCTCTTACCTAGATTTATTTTATAATGAAATGGTATTTCAAGTGTAAACTCTCCAGCTGCGCGAGACTTCAAAAGAAAGGAGTAACAGTTCACTTACTGCACTGTGTATACGGTTTAATCATATAAGACTTGAGTAAATATGTGTACTGGTCATTCCATGTCCGAGGAGGGCCCGTGGCAAATGCATTTATAGTTAACTTGTCTGTCTGGCATGCAATAAACCGTCACAGCTTGTCTCTCCGCAATACAGTATAGCTTTTTGTTTTTCCCCCTAAAAAATCCACAAAAGACTGAGGGCCCAAAAATCAAAGCACGAAGTATACTGTATATCTTGTTCTACCTTTTTAAATTTTTGGATCATATATTTTATACATATATACAATTTATAGCTAGCTTGAAAGCATAGTAGTGGTCCATAAGTGATTTTTGTTTTTGGTAAAAGGCATGTCCCTTAAAAATTAAAACTTAGTAAATGTAAAAAAAAAAAAAAAAAAAACTAAAAAAAAAAAAAAGACACTGTTTGTCTTTATTACTCTTTCTTCCAAAGCGGGTTGAAGTTGTACATCTATAGGTTGAGCAGAAATCAATGGAATCGAATAATTTTGAATCAAAAGTTGTTTAGAATCAAAAATCGATTCTGAATTGAATTTGAGACTCCAAAATTGGAATCAAATTTTGAGACAGTCAAGGATTTGCACCCCTAGTATTTTTTTTTACTTAAAAATGTTCCAACTATAGAAGGATCACACTCCTCAGCCTCCCCGGTAAAGTCTATTCAGGGGTGCTGCAGAGGAGTGTCCGTCTGTAAGTCGAACCTCGGATTCACGAGGAGAAGTGTGGTTTTCGTCCCGTGGAAGAGTGGACCATGGTCTCTGACCATGAGAAAATGATCTTCGGTCGGAAAAGGGTGGAGTGCCCTGTCCAGGTCAGAAATTATGTCCTGCCCCAAGTGGAGGAGCTTAAGTATCTTGGGGTCTCGTTCACGAGTGAGGGTAGGATGGAACGTGAGATCGACAGGCGGATCGGTGCAGCATCTGCTGTTATGCGGACTCTGTACCGGTCTGTCGTGGTGAAGAGAAAGCTGAGCCGAAGCCTAAAGCTCTCTATATACCGGTCGATCTACGTTCCTGCCCTCACCTATGGTCACCAGCTGTGGGTCATGACCGAAAGAACGGGATCTCGGATACAAGTGGCCAAAATTAGTTTCCTCCGCAGGGTGTCCGGGCTCTCCCTTAGCGATAGGGTGAGAAACTCGGTCATCCGGGAGGAACTCAATGTCAAGCCGCTGCTGGCTGCTCTAAAAACCACATCTTCCATCTCACTATGTATGTAATCTCACTATGTATGTAATGTCAACAGCGGCTAGAAGTGTCGCAAAAAAAAAAAAATATCAAGGACAAATGTAAGAACTGTTAAACTAAAACATTTCCAAAACATTATTTGGGGTTCAGCCCACATTGGCGTGATACCAGTTGATCCACGGACCGGTGGTTGGGGACCGCTGTTTTAAGTGACTTGAGGCCTTTCCCACTTGGTCAGAGACATTTTGTTGTAATGAAGTCGTGTTCAATATTCCAGAAGATGGCACTATTTCATTCCAATTTTATTTTTTTATTAGTTTTTTTTTTTTGCTGTAGTCTGCCTTAAAATAAAAAAAAATTAAAAAAAAAAAACCTTTCTTGTTCCTATCATGTTATCTTTGATAGCTGTGTGTGCGTGCATGATTGCTGGTGAAATTTAGACAAAAATTTTGAATGACAGTGGGACTCATTTTGCAAACAAAGCCATTAAAAAATGTTGGAGAAAATCTTGACATTACTTGCGTGTTTGATCTCTTTTCAATTTACAGATGTCTTAGCCTGGCCACAATATTCAAATCTGTGCAGACCTAACATTTGAAACCATAATTTTTTTCCTGTTTGTGGGATAGGTAACAACGTGTTGTGTCCGTGGAACGGTTGACCCCATATTTACCTAAGGAAATATACAGTAATAAATATACATCGAACAACTTGTGAGTGCATGGGATAACATGTTAGCTAATATTAGTTATCTTCATCATGTTATTCAGAGCAGCCCTGTATGCGCTTAGCTCATTCACATTTTCGTTTGTCCCAAGTATTTCCCTTGAAATTAAAAGCTTTTGTATTTCGGTTTTATGATTGACTTAATGTAATTTGCATGGATTTTTGTTCATTCTGAGGTTGGAGATCACTGCAGTAGATCACCATCCCGTTTTGGCAAAATGTGTTTAGCAATTTACTTTTTTTTGTCCTCATGCTCCATTTTAATGCCAGTGCTGACTGCACTCCTTGCGATTAAGATTGTACTGTGCTGCTTTAGACCACATGCTTCCAGCCTTTGATAAGGTATTTTATCGCCAAATTCATTGTTATTCTGATAGCTGTGAACCAAGATTTGCCCCTGTGTTGATTTCTATATTTGAGTTCCCATATCTGCATCCTGCCAGCCTGTCCAATTGAAGTTCTGTTTGCTTGATTTGGGAGGTCATGACAGTCATCTTGGTTTCAGTAGTCTAGTTCTCCCTCATATTCTCTGTGAACCTAGAAGACCTTAACAAATAAATAAATTCAACAAAACAGTATATCTTTGTTTTTCCTTCCCCTCCCTTTTTGGAATAGTTTCTCATCGTCTGTTTAAAGGGACAATGTGTAAGATTTAGCCAACGTTTCATTATGGGCGGCAGGAGGTGCTGCATTTACCATTGTCCGTAGCTATAGCAGACATGGCAGTCTCCGGAGGAGTGCCACCCCCCATGTGATATAATTTAGTGATAAATAGGCCTACGATTATATTCAAAACATACGGGTTGTCAATAAGAACACATTTATTTGCACATTTTTTTAATTTATAAAAATTTAATTTATTATTTTTTTAAATGAAAAACATTCTAAATATTACGCATTGTCCATTTAAAGATCTTTCTTTAATTCTGCTTCTACACACACTCTCTGAGATCACAGGACTGTTCTGTTAGACTTGTGTCTCTTTGAAACTTCAAATATAAAGAAAGCAAAGACACTTAGTTTTCCAGACTAATTTACTGCTCTGACACAAATCCTGAAAATTCTACAACATATCATATAACGTGGTCCAAATGGTGGTTCAGCCTGGCAAGGTGGTGGTACATGTGGGTCATTTTCATCTTCGGTTACAGGTTGTCTAGGAGGCCTTGTTTGTTAAGGGTGTGAATATCATGGGTCATCTTCTGGTAGTGTGTCATCTTCTAGTAGTGTGTCATCTAATGGGAGTGGGCCATCTAGTTTTCCAAAGGGCACGTGTACAGGAGGTGTGCAAGATGGCGGAGGAAGAGGAGGCCAAGGGGGTGACCAATATGGCCAAGGTAGTGGTGGTCCAGGTGGACATGGTGAAGGTGGCCAATAAGGACAAGCTGATGGTGGTCCAGGTGGACCAGGAGGTCTGGGTGGTCCTGGTGGACTAGTTGGCCCTGGTGGTTCATTTTGTCCTGGTGGACCATCGGGCCCTGGTGGACCATGTGGCCCTGGTGGGCCAGGTGGTCCTTCTGATTCTGAGCCATCTGGTCCTGGTAGACCATCTGGCCCTGGAGGGCCATCTGGTCCTGGGGTGCCATCTGGCCCCGGTGGGCCATCAGGCTCGG
This sequence comes from Hippichthys cyanospilos, assembly GCF_059441005.1. NCBI lineage: Eukaryota > Metazoa > Chordata > Actinopteri > Syngnathiformes > Syngnathidae > Hippichthys > Hippichthys cyanospilos. The sequence continues at coordinate 2,104,599 of NC_142374.1, read as the reverse complement.
GTGGACCGTTTGATCCTGGTGAGCCATCTGGTCCTGGTGAACCATCTGGTCCCGGTGGTCCCTGTGGACCACATGGTCCAGTTGGCCCTGTTGGACCAGCTGGACCTGGGTGACCATCTGGCTCTGGTGGACCATCTGGCCCTGGTGGTCCATTTTGTCCTGGTGGACCATCGGGCCCTGGTCGACCATGTGGCCCTGGTGGGCCAGGTGGTCCTTCTGATCCTGAGCCATCTGGTCCTGGTGGACCATCTGGCTCTGGAGAGCCATCTGGTCCTGGGGCGCCATCTGGCCCCGGTGGGCCATCTGGCCCGGGTGGACTGTTTGGTCCTGCTGAGCCATCTGGTCCTGGAGGACCATCTGGTCCCGGTGGTCCTGTGGACCACGTGGTCCAGTTGGCCCTGTTGGACCAGCTGGACCTGGGTGACCATCTGGCCCTGGTGGACCAACTGGCTCTGGTGAACCCTCAGGTCCTGGTGGTCCATCTGGTCCCGGTGTACCGTCTACTCCTGGTGGTCCTGGTGGGCCATCTGGTCCCGGTGGACCATCTGGCCCTGGTGACCCATCTGGTCCTTGGGGTGACCCAGATGGTGATCCAGGTGGTCTAGAAGATGGTCTTAGAGGTGTATCAAAAGGTACTGGAGTTGGCCCTGGTGGATCTATTTCATCTTTAATAACTGCTATTTGTCTCTTTATCCTAGCAAGACATAAAGCTGGTTTCTGCAATAAAGAATTAGCAGTTGTGTTACATTGTGACATTTCCTTAACCCTTTGTTTATTGGTTGCTGAGAGTTGGGCCACTTACCTATCAGCAGGCCAAAAGTCAACACTTTGAGAATGATCATTGTGGCTGATGATGTCCTAAAACATTCTGAAAAGGAATGGTAGATCCACATCTAAAGAATGTCTATCAGGCAGATGTGATGAAAGAGCTGACTATTTGGACATTGTTAATTTATCCGGGCCTGCCCCCCCCACCGATTTAGAATGTGTTACAGTTTATTTACACATATATCTCATATCTCTTATGTTGTGTTAGTAATGATTGTTGAGGTCATTTCAGAAGGCAGTCATCAAAAGCACATGTCCAATGCCCAGAGCCACTCAAGGACCCCTCTGGAAGAGGAAGTTGTGTTCTAGGAAATGTTAGCAGTTGTTGACCTGTTTGATTTACTGAGATAGTTGCTACATATTATATCGTGCCACTCTCACATGCACTTATCTTTCCAAACACAGTCACAGATGTCGAAACAAACGTGCATTTCATACTTTTGGGTTCTGGCAACACACACCCCCCTGTGCACTTTTGCACTTTAAGGCCGGAACCTTCATGTAACTTGGGGTCCTCTAAGATAATAAAGGAAGCAGACGAGAGGGATGGGCCTCAGAGCGGGGCAGAACTGCAGCCTTTGTGGTCCTGAATCGTTCTCCTCATACAGAGCTGAAATTTGCCTTCTCTCTTTCTTTGTGAGCCATTGGTTTTTACAAATGTCTACTCAGTAAACCTGACAACCTTTCTACCCATTTTCCATGGTTTAATAATCCGCTGTAGAAGACAGCCAAGTTGCGCAACATTCAGCCACTTCTCTAACTGCAGAAAACTGAGCAATGTTGCCCAAACCCAGAAAACCAGTTAGAGGATTGGATGCCACTACAATGAATGGGTGGATGAGGGGTTTGCGTGCCCCCAATGATCCTAGCAGCTAAGCACTCGAGCCAGGCCTAGAGGTAGGGCTAGCAATCAAGCGCCTCTCCGGGTCGGAGATGAGGTCCTGCCCCAAGCGGAGGACTTCAAGTATCTTTGAGTCTTGTCGATGAGTGAGAGCTGGATGCAATGGGAGATTGACAGGCGGATCAGTGCAGCGTCCACTGTGATGCGGATGCTATACTGGTCTGTCATGGTTGAAGTGAGAGCTGAGCCGAAAGGCAAAGCTTTCTGTTTACTGGTTGATCTGCATTCCTGCCCTCACCCATGGTCACGAGATCCCGGATACAAGCAGCCGAAATGAGTTCCCTCTACAACATAGGTGTAAAACTCCAGTCCTAGAGGGCCGGCATCCTGCATGTTTTCCGGTTTTCTTTCCCCAACACACCTGATTCAAATGATTAGCTCATTAGCAAGCTCTGCAGGGGCTTCAAAATGATCCCAATCATTTGAATCAGGTGTTTTTGAGGGAAAGGGTTTGAAAACATGTAGGATACGGGCCCTCGAGGACTGGAGTTCGACACCTGTGCTCTACAAGGTTTCCTGGAATTCCCTTATGCTGCGTTCACACCGAATGCGATCGAGGCGTAATGGAGGTCGCACGACAGGGCGCGAAAGCGCGTCAGGCGACGCGATAGACGCGCATGGAGCGACGCAAGATGCCGCGCGGCACCACTCGAAGCCACACGGTGCGTAATTTCGCATGTTGCTAGTTAAAAATTAAGTTCATTTTTTTTTACTTTTGTCGCATCGCGACAGCCAGTCAACTTCGGGAATGTTCAACATCTCACACAGGGGGTAGGAATGAATCATGAATGAAGGAATGAATCATCAATGAAGCCTGCTTAGAACTAAACATGATGATTTACTTTTGAGCAAATTTGGATCAATTGGCAGCCAAAATGACATTTTCTGTGATTTCAAACCAAATTTATTAAAATCGTGACTGACTTACAAAAAGGAATGCTGAAACAAACATCTAAAGGTGGGCAGACCGTCAGCATCAATGGACAACTGCTTTGCGGATGGACCGACAAGTGACAGGAACGCTCATTAAACATCGGAATAAGAAGGTGTGTTTCGTTTGAGTTGTAATCGTCTGGAAAGAAATTCTGTCAGATGTCCGTTGGACCGATGCTCCACTGTTGCCAACAGAATGACAAAGCAATTGTGTTTTGCCTGGGTGTTTACTGCTTTGTTTGCTTGCACTGACTACAACATGGAATCGCATTGTGCTTACAGCACAAGAAGTGGCGGACTGTGCCAATTTAATGAAATGAACTGCCTCGGTTCAGGTCACTTATTGTCTTCCACAGTTACAACCTTTATAGCGTTACTGTCATTGTTTGTGCTTTTTTTCTGAGTCTTAGTTTGATGAACTTAAATGCATCCTAGTCAGCAAAATTATTTTCTAGACCTGGAGTAAAAAGTTTTGTTAGAATTATGTGTTCCGTAACATTCAGAGTGAATAAGTAAACAGCGAAGCATATGACATTGTGACACAAGATGAAGTGAAGATGGAGAAACCACAGTACTGTAATCACTAAGCTAATACGAAATGCTGCCATACAAGACTAAAAAAGTTTAGGTATACAGCATTTTTTGCAAAAAAGAGTGTGTTGAACCACAACAGGGTGGAGAGTATCCAGCTTTGAAGAACAAAATACATTACTATTAATTAGTGTCTAGACAGAGAATAATAGCGTTGCGGTAAGCACACACGCCTTCAAACCATAAATTAATATGTTACTTCCTACGTCAGCATTGGACAATTTGTAAAGGTCAAATATTGTGAAGAATGTGAAGAATTTATTTTGAATATAATTGCTAGTGTCATGGAAAATGCATATTCAGCCAGTATGAATCTGACGCTCCGTTGTTCTGTGACCACCTGGTTTTGTTTGAGCAAAGACCATTTCAATTAACATGCATGAACATTTCACCTAACATGCATGAGAACTTGCTGAGTAGCTAAAATAAGATGACCCTGACCGATAAGTGAGTTCAAGACCCACATATGTTATAGTCATTGTCTTTAACTGACTTGTTGTAAACATTGCAACTTGTATTCAATTAGGAAACAAACAAAAAAAACTACTGTATGTGGATAAGGTGCTGCCAGATGTGTTGTATACCAGCAACATCATGACAATTAAGGCATTCTTGTCTATTCGATGCAAGACCTGGGGTATATGCTTGTTACCTGGTGCCTTGCTGCATATGACAATTCCGCCTCAGTTTTTTTTCACTGTATATACATGAATCGGTGAGGTGTGAGATATGTGATGTGTATCACGGCGCTTCCGTGATGGCTCTCCATCTTGACCGTTCATCCTTTGTGCTTTCAAGTATGAATGACTCCTCCTCGGCGAGCTGATTTTTAGCAGCAGTTTTTTGTACGATGCGGTCTTGATCCCCTTGCAAAGCTTGACATATTACATACCAAGCCTGGTGCATTGATCTCGTCACCCAAATAAGTTTGTTGTGAACAAACCTTGTGACAGTAATTTCTTCACGTCTGTCAGCGCAAACCCAGACAGGTCCCAAACCACTGATGATACAACTCCTGTCTTTTAAAAACGAACTGTTAGCTTTATTCAGCCGCAGTCATGTTGCGCTAGCTTTCTGTTTGCGTTGAATGCGAAGTAAACAAGAGGAATATGGAACTATTTGAATAGCTGAATAGCTTGCTGAAATATAAATTATATCTTGTTATAATGTGCTCTCTCTCTCTAGACTCTAAACAACCCGAAACACTTGTTTTATACAGTAGAAATGCTAACACAACAGCAATAAACAACTTAGAGCTCCCCTCCTTCAGCTCACGATTTCATGCAATTTTTTTTACTCTGATGATTCAGGTCAGTAAGAAAAAAATAAGGACACTGTGCCAAAACCCATTAGACTATTGTGAAGACTGATATCAGTTGGGACAGTCAGGCTGATAAAAGCCAGATAATTCTCTCCCTTTTTAATTTAGTATACTCAGAAGGCCTTGCACAACTGGTTACTGCATTAAAACTGAAAACAAGAAATTGTGGTTGAGTCAGATTTTGTCCTCAAAATCTTAGCTGACGTCTCCTGACATCATGACAATTGGGAAATGACGCTTATTACTTCATATTGCATAATGGGTTATTTTTGAAACTCGGCATCTATTGCAGCCTGTTGAGTCTGGAGGGGAACTCCTCCCACTTGTGTCCCATTTTAAAGGTTTCTTATCTTTCCAACACTTGGGTTTGGGTTTTTTTTTTCACCCTCTTGTGCAAGCTTTGATCATGGTATCATCGTTGTGTATTTGTGATGTTCTGTTTGACGCTATCTTTGATATCTTTTTCATCTGTGAAGCCCCTTTAGACCGCGGTATTCAGGGCTATGCAAATAAATTTGATTTGACTTTCCTTACTGAAGAGTTGGCAACACTTTTCTGTTTGAATGTGATATTTTACATGTAGTCAACAGATATTGGCATGGGAGGATTATGAAAGTTACAAAAGATTGACTGACTTTCTGAATAAATTGTTTTAAATGATTCGATAGTCCCATTGTGCAATTTTTCCCATCCCTAGGCTTCATTAATCCATCACTACAGTTTACCATAAATTACCTGCAGGAGCACCGGAGAGTAGGCCAACCAAGTTGCCTTGGAAATGGGCTGACCTAGGAGCCAAAGAGCAAAAGACTGCAAGATATTCATTTTTTTAACCCCTCGGTGTTGATGGCAAACTATATGTGTGTTTTTCATACAGAAAATAAAAATTGACGCTGATTTTCTTATTGACGTTAGTTTGAGTAAATGTATAAAGAAAAAGGTCATTGTATCCATTTTGAAATAAGGCTTTAATGAAATTACATCCATGCGAAGTAAAAAGCTAGTTTTCTTTCCAACCGCTTACTGAAAATAACGTGACATTTGTTGATTTAATGCGTGATTATTTATAAAAAAAAAATGTTTTGTGCCAAAGCATAGCGATGGGTGTTTAGTGACTTAAAAGAGGTAAACGGTTTGACCTTTTTCAAGTACCACTTGAACAAGGAGCCCACCCAACTCCCTGTTGCTAGTCATACAGTATATAAATAAAATGCAAAATGACATTGTCAAATACAGCGTGGAAACAATGAAGAAGCAATGCCGCTTGACAAGACCCGCCTAATATGAACCAACTACTATCATTGTGTGAAAATGAATGAAAATTCATTAAATGCCTCACCTTAACAAGTGCTCCACCTTAAAGGGGTGATTTAAGCCTGGAGTTCACAACTGTAGGACAACAGGAGTAGGACAGGAGCAGGACTGACATCAACACAAGAGTCGTGAGACAAACTCGATTGAGCGTGGTGAGTAGTCTATCACACAACATCCATGTTCGATGTATTTAGTGTTGCACTTTGTCCAATCAAGTGAAAAATACATAATTGGACTCAGGTGAAGTGAGCATTTCTTGATATGCTAAAGGAAGCTTATCATTTGAGGCTATCAATTTTGATTGCTGACATTTTTAAGTGAGAAAGATAAAGGGAAAAAACTTTCTTAAAGGTTTGTCTGATCTGGTCATCAGAAGAGTTCATAGCTGCCAAACTATCAACATTTACTCCCAGCACAATTTGTCTCTATTTGCATCCAGCCATCATTTTTCAAGAGCTCACTATCCTCAATAGAGTCACTGACTTGGTGCTACCTATCCCAGCTGTTACAAGCGGTAGACAGGAGAAACTCTGAACTGATTGCCAGCCAATTTCATGGCACGCAGGGATGAACAACCCTTCACGCACCCATTCACACTTAGGAGAAATTTAAACTGTGCATGTAGTGCATGTTTCCGGAATGTGGAAGGAAGCCAGAATGTCCGGAGAAAACCTACGCGGGTACATGGCGAGCATGCAAACTCCTCACAGGGAAGCCACAGTGAGCTGAAATTGAACTCGGGACCTTCGTCCCGCCTTGTCTCAATTTACATATCTTGAAAATAATGTAAGAAATTAATCAGGATATAATGTAACCCTATGGAAACATTTCTGCTGTTTAAACGCACATCATAATCATCCCTCTGTAATTAAAATTATTAATTAATTCTGCTCTGAATATCGTTGATTCTATAGTATACATGAAATAATACACTGCTTTTCTGGGTTTGAGCAACAACCCTTTGTTTTCTGCAGAGAGATAAGCAGCTGAAATTTGTGAAACTTGGCTGTCTTCTACAGCTGATTATTAAATTGCGGAAAATGGGTAGAAAGGTGCAATCAAACTTTGTTTGATCCATGAGTTAAACCCAACAAATTATTAGATGAAATAATTATTGACTGACTAGAATATTGCCACGAGCATTTTCCACAAAAATGGGGGATGATTCCACCTCAAAATATGAAAAAAAAAAAAAAAAATTCCATATTTTCTAACTATAAACTGCACCAAAAAGAGAAAAGTAACACAAAATTGATTTTTGTCATGTTTAAGCTGCACGGTAATACAAGCCACAGGTTATAGTATCAGAGTTTTGATTTTTTTTTTGTTGTAAGGCGAAAAAAATGGGGTAACGAGGGGACAAAAAAACGTTGCGGTCCACATCGTAAGCTGAAAAAATGTAACGCAGGGACGTCATGAACGGGGGTCCACTGTATATAGTTTATCCAAAACTGCAAATGCCTGGATACAACAACATCATGCCTTCAACACAGACTGAACATGCCTGCACATTTAGAAACAAGAGTAGAACCATCCTATTGTCAACATAACACTGACACACTTGGATTTATAGAACGCTGCACGAACACAACACGAACATTCCTGTTTGCATTTACCTGTGGAGAGTGCACCCCAGTTGCAAGTAAAATAACAATTCAAACTCATAATCAAAACTTTGATAGTGTCTTCCTGTGTCTCCCTTTGTTTACCGGGAGATTGCCGCCTGGCAGCTTGTTTAAAATTAAAAAAGAAAAAAAAAAAGAAGAAAGAAAGGAAGAAAGAAAATCTGCAGATAAGCCACACTGAGATAAACACTTCAGAGTTCAAAACATGAGAAAAAAGTAGCGGCAACACTTCAGGGTTCAAAACATGAGAAAAAAGTAGCGGCTTATGGTCCGAAATTTATGGTATCAAAAAAAATATATAATTTGCAGATCGGAAATTTCGATGGTGAAGAACAGCGAATACGCTATGAGTCCATTTTCCACTGTGTTCCACAATGCAAGCCTATATTATTTAATGATTTTGTGTGAATGTAAACTTTGAAGTGTATGGTTGGTGGTGGTGCCATGTTTGTGCCGTTTGAAGCAATGATAACATTGCAGTATGCTGAATACACAAACTGTGGGCTGAGACACGCCGACTCATTTTCTCCTACAGCATTTTATTTCAAGTTTTGTGTTTTTCAAAGCCTTTTCACTCTGTGTGGAAAAACTCTCCCGACAAAAACAAAAATAAATTTCAAAAAAAGGAAATACTATAAATACCAGATATTGAGTAATATTGACTTTAATTGAATCACATTCCGAGAAACGGTTCACCCCGTGTTTGGTTTCAACATAGCATAACAAATGAGCTATTAGCAATTAAAAATATATATATTGACTGAGAAGGATTGGTTTTGGCCGATACAGGGGTTCCATTCACAGCAAGGACATGAATGATTGTCAGCGGCCCCATGGCAAGGGCTAAAAACAGGCCCTAATAAACTGGCATTGTCAGCTCTCTCATTACATCTGCCTGATAGACTTTCTACAATTCCTTTTCACTGTGTTTCAGGACTTCACCAGCCACAATGATCATTCTCAAGGTGTTTACTTTTGCCCTTGTGCTGATTGGTAAGTCCTCCAACTCTCAGCAACCAATTAACAAAGAGTTGAGGTCATAACAGGGGTCACCAACCCCTGGGCACGGTCCCCGTGGGCATCAAGTAGCCCCCAAAGGTCAAATGAGTAGCCCGCAGGCCTGTTCTGCAAATAGCTGACAAGAGACAGCACATTGGTGATTTTCATTTCAAACAATTATACATGTTTAACATTTACATTACATATTACATGCGATTTCCATATTTACTACAGCTGTTCCTTACTTATTGTGAAAAGTCATTAACATGATCAGTGTCTTCACACAAACTAGTAGCCCTTCATATTACTCAGTACCAAAAAAGTAGCTCTCACTTTCAAAAACTTTGGTGACCCCTGGGTCATGACGTAACTCAGATGGTAACTCTTTTTTGCAGAAACCAACAGTATGTCTACAAGGATAAAGAGACAAATAGCAGTTACTCAAGATGAGACAGATCCACCTGGGCCACCTCCAGTACCTTTTGGTGCGCCTCTAAGATCATCCTCTAGACCACCTGGATCACCACCTGGGTCACCCCCAGGTCCACCAGGACCTGATGGTCCACCAGGACCACCAGGCCCAGATGGTCCACCAGGACCAGGTGGTCCACCAGGACCACCAGGAGTAGACGGTACACCGGGACCAGATGGACCACCAGGACCTGATGGTCCACCAGGGCCGGATGGTCCACCAGGGCCGAATGGTCCACCAGGGCCAGATGGTCACCCAGGACCAGATGGTCCAACAGGGCCAACTGGACCAGGGGGTCCACAGGGACCACCTGGACCAGATGGATCACCAGGACCAGATGGATCACCAGGACCAGATGGATCACCAGGACCAGATGGCTCACCAGGACCAAGCGGTCCACCCGGGCCAAATGGCCCCCCAGGACCAGATGGCCCTCCAGGGCCTGATGGTCCACCAGGGCCAGAGGGTCCACCAGGACCAGACGGCTCAGGATCAGAAGGACCACCTGGCCCACCAGGGCCAAATGGTCCACCAGGGCCTGATGGTCCACCAGGACCAAATGGACCACCAGGGCCACCTAGTCCACCCGGACCCCCGGGGCCACCTGGACCACCTGGACCACCATCAGCTTGTCCATATTGGCCACCATCACCTTGTCCACCTGGACCACCACTGCCTTGGCCGTATTGGTCATTCCCTTGGCCACCTAGTCCTCCACCATCATGCACACCTCCTCTACATGGAAAACTAGATGTCCCACTCCCATTAGATGACACACTACTAGAAGATGACACACTACCAGAAGATGACCCATGATATTCACACCATTATTAAGCAGGGCCTCCTAGACCACCTGTAACCGAAAATGAAAATGACCCACATGAATCAGCACCTTGCCAGGCTGAACCACAATTTGGACCACTTGTTATAATAATAATGTTGATGAATTTTCCGAACTTAGGCAAGGTCACAAAAACAGTCTGGAAAAAAAATGTCTTTTGAATTTCTTTATATTTGAAGCTTCAAATAAACACATGTCTAACAGAACAGTCCAGTGGTCCCAGAGAGAGTGCATGAGTGCCTGGAAACATAATTAGATGAAGATTGTTGAGCATAGGAGGAGGAACTATGACAAGGAGGGACAGGAAGGGAAAACAAAGATATATTTCTGTGTTGAACTTACTTCTTTTATCAAGGGCGTCTCTTCTAGCTTTACAGAAAAACCTCATGTACAGGTTCTTTGTTCAAACACAGGAGGTCAATAAAAAGCATGTTATTGTGTGTACTTATCTTCCATTACAATCCCCCTTTGGATCAAACATTGATCCACAAAAATAAGAAAACAGGAAAACCAAGATGAAACAAAGTCACTCACTCCAATTCAGGATCAAGGGAAGTCTTCAAAAGCCACCTCTGGCATTTAGAGGACAAGCCCAAAATGAATGGGGCATCTCCGGCTTTCCTGTGTGGAGTTTACATGTTCTTCCCGATTCGGCGTGGGTTCTCTCCGGGCACTCCTTCTTCATCATGTAAATTTTAGATATACTATGTTGAAGCCATAATTTAGTAATAGAAACAATTTCCTTGTTATGATTATGGTGTGCAACTGAAAACTATGCAGAATTCTGTTGATCCTATGCGGCATTCCGTTGACCCTGTGAAATAACATAAAACAATGCCTTCCTGTGTGGGGTTTGCATGTTCTCCCCGAGCTCGCATGGGTTTTCCCCCGCCCCAAGCATGCAAACCCTGTGAGGATAAGCGGCTCTAGAAAATGGATGGATGGATGTTTTGTTAGTGAATTTCAGTCAGATGGGAACTGGATCATCTGACTGGGCACAGGGAAGTCTGGACGATGTGCTCAAGTGGCTACCAGCAATCTCACCTGGGATGACATACAGTACATATAGATGATGATTAGTACAGTGGGCCCCCGTGTTACAAACTTAATCCATTCAGCGGCTACGCTCGTAACTCGAATTGCTCGTATGACAGGCAATCCAAACCTATGTTAATTAGTGAATGCGTGCAACGCGTGCAAAAACCTTAGGTAAAAAAAATAAAGACTTTATACACATATTAAAAATTAGTTACATAATCTACTGTGCAGTTAAATTAAATAACAAATATACAAAGGAGAAATGACATTTACCTTTGGGACGACGTGACTTGAGCTGGGTGGAGGCGGAGGGGAGCAGAGACGAACCCGCATAATTTATTTATTTTCTTAAACAAGAACTTTTCTCAAACTAGAACATATCACCGTTGATTTCCTTCTCTTTAATCCATAATAGAAGAAGCCTCTCCATTTTGTTGTCGAGCGAGGTCCGTCCCCTGGCAAGGAAAGTCTTGCCCTTAAAAGATTGCCGAGCAGTTACGACCATACTCACAAGCGAGGTTTACTATGCGTGCACCTCCTTCGTATTTTTTTTTTATTATCTCCTGCTTCGTTTCTATTGTCATCATCCTCTTACTTCTTCCTTTACCGCCACTAGCAATTTTAGAAGCCATGTCTAACAGATAAAGTTTTCAAAGTCTTCACAACATTCCTTCCTTCTATTTTTCACTCCTTTTCTCTCCTTCCTTCCATCCCGACCAGTTGTGCCATCAAGCTAGATGCTAGACGTTCGGCCAATAGCATATCGGCATTTCTGTGATCGACGTGACGCCCGCCAATAGCATATCCGCATCTCCGTGACTGAGACCGGGACTGTGAACTTAATCGACCAATAGCGTATCGGCATCTCCGTGACTGACAACGTGACTGAGACAGTGACTGTGACATTGTAAGTGCAATAACATATCGGCGTTACCATGACATGCGGGAACAGTTGATTTTATTGACACAGCAAAGCGAAAAAAATTGCACGGACACATTGACCGGCATGTTGGGGCATCTTGGATTGTTCGTAAGACGAAAGGTTTGTGCGTGAGGGGGGGACAAAAAATGCCACGCTTCACGTTCGTATAAGAGGAAGTTCGTAAACCGAGGGCCCACTGTATTAGTAATTTTACAAGGCAGTGGACAGTTGCAGTCTATGTTCATACCTAGGAAGCTTCATAGTGTCTGAAACACTTCTGAGTGGAGATCACGTGCATCCAACCAAGTCGTTAAAATGACAAGACGTAAGATTTAGACCGTTTTCCATTAAAAATGAAAATATTAAACATTATAAATAAAAAAAAAACTTGCAAATAAATGTGTTCTTAACAACTATCAGTATGTTTTAAGTATAATTGTGGGTCTAGTTATCTTTAATTTATATTACATTGGGCGGTGGCACTCCTCCGGAGGTCGCCATGTCTGGTATAGCTACGGACAGTCAGAGGAGTGTGTATTGCTGCATTTACCATCATGCCCCTAAAGCTCCCACAGGCGCATGTGAAAAATTACACATGTGGTGACTCATATTGATAAAGTGTCGGCGGTGACATTCACCACAAAGAGGACTGTGCCTTTAAGGGAACGTAAGTTAGTTGTTGGAGTTAACGAGGTGAGAGAATGCTACGTGATAGCTGACAGTACATTGTACTACGAATGGTAAAAAGAAATAAAAGTACCTCGACTCTTAAAAGACTACTGTCTCGTCTTGCCGTTTCGTAACTCCACACTGGTGACCCCGACTGGAGTGTATACCGACATGTCCGTCAACGAAGGTGACGTAGCCGAAGTCGATGCTCCCGCACCAGACACTGGCGCTAACGTCGACATGGCTAACGTTAATGCTAACGTCTACGCTGTCACCGTCAAATTACCGGACTTTTGGCAAACTAACCTGCGGCCATGGTTTCAGCACATTGAAGCCCAGTTCCAACTGAGAGGGATAACTCTGGACGCGACAAAATACTTCCATGTCGTTGCTGCTTTGGATGCCTCAACGACGGCTCGGGCGATGTTGCTGCTGAAATCTCCACCAGCTGTCTGCAAGTACGTTGCACTAAAGACGTTCCTGCTGAGGCTGTTTGACTTGTCGGAGCTGGAGAAGGCGGACCGCCTGCTGTCCCTTAACGGCCTCGGCGACAGCAAACCGTCAGAGTTGATGGAGTTGATGCTGGCTGTGCTGGGATCAACTGATCCCTCTTTCCTTTTTACACACCTGTTTCTGCGCCAGCTTCCAGCACCAGTACGCACGGCCTTGGCCAGTTCATCCCTGGCCTCCTCCAAGGATTATCGTGGCCTGGCTGCGGAAGCAGACAGGGTTTTCCTGGCTAACCGCCAACAGTTTGTTCATGCCCTGCTACCCCGCCAGAGCACCCCACCCCTGCCCGTGGAGGACTACTCAGAATCAATGGCTGCGGTGACAGCCCGATGCCAATCTGACGACGGACTCTGCTACTACCATGCCAGGTTTGGTGCCAAGGCCAAACAGTGCCGTAAGCCTTGCAGTTTTAAAACGCAGGGAAATGCCAGGGCCGGTGCTCGTTAGCAGCCATGGGCGCCGGCTGTAACTGCAAGCTGTTGTTCATCACGGACTCCTTGTCTGGTCGGCAGCTGCTGGTGGATTCAGGCGCTCAACGCAGCATACTGCCAGCTCGGCCCGTGGACACCATGGCCAACAGACGCGGCCCCCGAATGGATGCAGCTAACGGCACACCTATTCGGACCTACGGCACAAGGCAGGTGGATGTGTGTTTTGGGGGGCGCCGTTACAGCTGGGACTTTGTCATGGCTGCTGTGTCCACCGATCCTGGGCGCGGATTTTCTCTGCGCTTTTAGCCTGCTGGTTGACATTAAGAACTGTCGCCTTATTGACGCCCTTTTGTTTGCCTCGTACCCCTGCACACTGGGGGGGACTGGTGCGCTCTGCCTGTCTAACACGCTTGCTGCCAGGAACTCGTATCAATGGCTACTTTCCCAGGTTCCGACGCTCACCACCCCCACCTTCTCCGCTGCAGTGGCCAAGCACGGTGTGGAGCACCATATTACCACCGTGGGCCCCCCTGTCTACGCGATGGCCCGGCGCCTGGACTTGGCCAAGCTTGCAATTGCCAAAGATGAGTTTTCTGCCATGGAACGCCTCAGCATTGTGCGACGCTCAAACAGTCCATGGGCTTCCCCTCTGCACATGGTTACTAAGGCAGACGGTGGGTGGCGTCCATGCGATGATTTCCGCTGCCAAAATAATGCCACTACACCCGACCGGTACCCAGTTCGGCACATCCAGGACTTCTCTGCTCACCTGGCTGGGGCCGTCGTCTTCTCTAAGGTAGACCTAGTGCGTGGTTACGAAGACGGCACGCCATTTGGACTTTTCGAGTTCTTGGGCATGCTCTTTGGCCTCAAGGGGTCAACGCAGACGTTTCAGCGCCTGATGGACTCCGTGCTGAAGGACATGCCGTTTTTGTTTGTTTATTTGGACGAACGCGCGTCCGAGGAAGAGCACATGGCACACCTCCAGCAGCTGTTCGTGCGGCTCAGCGAGCACGGTCTCATCATCAACCCGGCCAAGTGCCAGTCCATCGCCTTCCTCGGGCACCACATCACTCCGCAGGGTGTGGTTCCTCTTCCTGCCAGGGTCGATGCTGTCAATGGGTTCCCCCGCCCCCGGACCGTACGGTCCCTGCAGGAGTTTCTGGGCATGGTGAACTTCTACAACCGTTTCCTGCCCCATGCGGCCATTGTATGGGGCTCTGCGTAACAAGAAACCAAAAGAGGAGTTGGACTGGTCCTCTGAGATGGACGACGCCTTTGTGGCTGCCAAGGCCGCGCTGGCCAACGCTGCTCTGCTGGCACACCCCTCGGCCTCTGCCCCTATCGCCCTCACGACGAACGCCTCAGACTGCGCTGTGGGGGCGGTGTGCGAGCAGTGGGTGAGCGGTGCTTGGCAGCCTCTGGCTTTCTTCAGCAAGCAGCTCCGGGAAAATGAGCGCAAATACAGCACCTTTGACAGGGAACTACTGGATCTTTTCCTGGCCACGAGACACTTTAGGTTCCTCCTGGAAGGCCGTCGGTTCACGGCTTTCGTTGACCACAAGCCACTGACGTTTTCCATGGCCAAAACCTCTGAGCCATGGTCTGGCCCTCAGCAGCGTCAGCTCTCGGAGATCTCAGAGTTCACCACGGACATCCAGCACGTGTCTGGCAAGGACAACTTTGGAGCTGACTGCCTGTCTCGGGCGGTTGTTGGGTCTTTCCACTTGGGCCTCGATTATGCCGCGATGGCGTTGGACCAGGCCGCTCTTCGGGCGAGCCTTACGGGGTGTGACTGGGCTGACCGCCTGCCGTGGGTCATGCTTGGTCTTTGCTCTGACCCCAAGGAGGATCTCCAGGCCTCATCCGCTGAGCTGGTCTATGGCCAGCCACTGCGTGTCCCGGGGGAGTTTATGCCAGATGCCATGGCTCCTTGGTCTGCTGCCTCTCATTGGGCTGTGTCCCGGGGAATCTGCAAGCTTTTGCTCCCATTCCAACATCTCGCCACTGCCTCTCGCGGTCCTATGTCCCCAAGGATCTGCCTTCTGCGAAGTATGTCTTCATCAGGCACGACAGACTTCGGACTCCGCTGCAGCCCCCCTACAACGGCCCCTTCTGTGTCCTGGAGACGGGGGCTAAGAACTTTGTCGTTGACATAGGTGGCAGGCGGATCGCGGTGGACCGTCTCAAGCCTGCTCACTTGGACATTGAGACATACACACACATCCAAGCTTAAGAAGATGAATCATCTTTATTTTCAGAATGGAAATCTTACATTTACACTTAAACAGCAACATGATAATCACTATGGTTTGAACTGAATGCTTGATGACAAATCTAAATTGTAGATTGTAGAGAGAATTATTGAAAGTTGTGTTTTGGAATACAAGCAAGTGATTTTCTATGATTCAATACCCCAAAAAGCCGAGGTGATGAATTGGATGGAGAGCCAAGTGGATTGTGTTGATAAGCACTCAGAGGTTGTCCGGTAGGAAAGGTGGCATACCATTTGGCTTGCTTTCATCCAGAGTAGTGGGTGTCAGCCAGGCAGTCCTGTCTGGCAACTACCTCTAGGTAGTGGTCCAGATTTTCGAGGTTGCTTTGCAGGTGGAATATTTTCATCAGATATTGTAGGTGGTGGTCTATAGTGGTAAAGTTAGCCAGGGTGACTAATTGTGGTTGTGAAATGTGATAATGCGGTCCAAATGGTGGTTCATGTGGGTCATTTTCATCTGCAGTTACTATTGTTCCAGGAGGTCCTGCTTGTTAATGTTGTGGCTCATCATATCATGGGTCTTCTTCTGGTAGTGCAGGACAAGGTGGCCAAGGTGGAGAAGGTGGCCAAGATGGTGGATGCCTTGATGGCCAAACAGGGGGCCAATATGACCAGGGTGGTGGGTGTCCAGGTGGCCAATATGGACAGAATGATTTTGGCCCGGGTGGTCCTGGTGGCCCTGGCGGTCCTGCTGAATTACCTGGTCCTGGTGGTCCTGGTGGCCCTGGTGGCCCTGGTGGCCCTGGTGGTCCGTTTGGTCCTGGTGGACCAGGTGGACCTGGTGGGCCACCTGATCCTGAACCTCCAGGTCCTGGTGGACCTTCTGGTCCTGGTGGACCATCTGGACCTGGAGGGCCATCTGGTCCGGGGGAGCCATCTGGTCCAGGTGGGCCATCTGGCCCAGGTGGACCATTTGGTCCTGGTGAGCCATCTGGTCCTGGTGAGCCATCTGGTCCAGGCGGTCCTGGTTGACCATTTGGCCCAGTTGGCCCAGTTGGACCAGTTGGACCTGGTGGACCACCTGGCCCTGGTGGACCACCAGGTCCTGTTGGTCCATCTGGTCCTTGTGGACCTTCGGGTCCAGGTGGACCATTTGGTCCTGGTGGTCCCGGTGGCCCATTTGGTCCTTGTGACCCATCTGGTCCTTGTGGACCATTTGGCCCAGGTGGTCCTGGTGGACCAGCTGGTCCTGGAGGTCCAGGGGGTGACCCAGGTGGTCCGGGAGGTGGTCCAGGAGGTGACCCAGGTGGTCCGGGAGGTGGTCCAGGAGGTGACCCAGGTGGTCCAGGAGGTGGTCCAGGAGGCGACCCAGGTGGTCCGGGAGGTGGCCCCGGAGGTGACCCAGGTGGTCCGGGAGGTGGTCCAGGAGGTGACCCAGATTGTCCAGGAGGTGCTCCTGGAGGTGACCCAGATTGTCCGGGAGGTGGTCCTGGAGGTGGCCCTGGAGGTGACCCAGGTGGTCCGGGAGGTGGTCCTTGTTGATTCCCCTCATCCGGAGTAACTCCAACTTGTCTCTTTATCCTAGCAGACATGCAGCTGGTTCCTGCAGTAAAGAGTTAACATCCGTGTTACTTGATGATGACCATTCACTTTCTCCTTGTTAGTTGGTAGTTGAGAGTTGGATCACTTACCAACCAGCAGAAGGGCAACAGTCAACACCTTGAGAATGATCATTGTGGCGGATGATGTCCTGAAAGGCAGTGGAAAGGAAAGGCAAATGCACATCTTTAGAAAGTCCTTCGAGCGGAAGTGATGTGAGAGCGGACAGCTTGGACAATGCCAGTTTATCTGGGCCTCTTTCTTTCTTCTTGCGACGAGGGCTGAAAACTGTCTGCCTTTCTTCATGTTGTTGCTGCCCAGTGAAACCCTCATATTGACCAAAACTATTACTTCTCAGGATTTTTTTAAGTGCTAGTTGTTCATTTATTATACTACATTAACACCAAACACGGGCAGAGCATTTCTGGCGATATGATTGTTTTCATGTCAATAGAGTTCATGTGGATGCTTGTGGGGCAAAGCAGAAGAAGTTTTTCGTCAATTCACTAAAGCTAAATGAATGTAACTTTTTTTTTGATCCTTGCAGACAATCCACAATCTAGTACAAGAAGTCCCGTTCAATCGGTTTATATTTATAATATATACATGTGTTTGTGTGTGTGTGTGTGTGTACTTTTTTGCATGTATGCGTGTGTGTGTGTGTGTGTGTGTGTGTGTGTGTGTGTATGTGAATGACTTGACGGGTTGAAGCCGAGCATGCAAAAATGTTGTCTTCTTTTTTGGTCGGCATCTTTAGACTAAAAATAAATAAATAAACAATAATAATAATAATAATAATAATAATAATAATAAAAATAATAATAATAACAAAGTAAGTACAGTTCATGTAGATCATTTATTCCTCCATTTGATTCGAAATATAATACAATAAATGTAAACCAAGACTAACTATAGCTTTAGTTGGAACAAAAAAAAAATGAGGCCAAAAATTATGACAGATTTTAATTCTAGAGGGATGATTATGTTATGTATATAATCAGTAAGCAGGATTTCTCTATACTCTTATATTATGTAGTGACATGTTTCTGACATTATTTTCAAAATACGGAAATTGAGACAATTTGTGCTTGAATTCAATTTCAATAGATTGGCAGCTCCATAGCTTTGATGATGACCAGATAAGACCAAATCTTTAAGAAAGCTTTTGTTTTGTCTCTCACTTTAAAATTTTAGCGTTCAAACTCGATGACTACAATTGACAAGCTTTATAATGTGTATCAAGCAATCTCCGCTTTAGCTGAGTCCAAATAAATAGAATACATACTACATTTATACTTATATATATATATATATATATATATATATATATATATATATATATATATATATATATATATATATATATATATATGATACGAATAAATGTTTATCACTTGATTCTACAAAAGTATCTATCTATCTATCTATCTATCTATCTATCTAGGCGGATCTTGTCAAGCAGCATTTGTACTACATGTTTCTACGCTGTAATTGACCAGTTAATTAAGTCAATGTGATCTGGAATCTTAGGCGTTTACTTGGAATCCTCATAGCTTTTCAATTAGACTGTATGCCGTGTTCATGTTTACTTTTGCTTTTTATTTGTATCTGCCTAGCAACAGGAAGTTGGCTGGGCTTCTTGATGAAGGTCACTGTTGCTTTAAATAGGACAAACTGTTTGCCTTTTTAAGTCAGTAAACACCCATCCTATGCCACAGCACTTTTGTTGAAATAATCATGTTGTAGTGTTTTCAACGTTGATTGTTGATAACACAAAGTTAAACCACAAAAAGAATCCTTCTTTCACGTTGCCTCGTTTATTGTGAGTTTTTGAATCCTTGCATTTGTGGTGTAAACTGAAATAACAAACAAAAGGTGCATCGATCGTTTTACAAAAAACAACTCGACAAAATATATCTAAACATTGACTCTTACATAAGTAAACTATAAAAAAATAAGACTTACGGCGTTCCTGCCTGATAAATTCAACCCGGATGGCGTCGGATGAACTCAATGCCACACGATGGGCACGGTCACCTTCCCTTTCATGCGCGACCCACACCGGAAACGGAAATAACATCACAACCCGGAAGTGCGTCATCATAAACCGGAAGTACTTGTCGGTATTAACTTTACTCCCCAACAAAACAATAACATTAAACAAACATTTCGTTAACTTAGCCGTAAAGGCAACACACTCCCCGTCTGGCCTAACCAGGCCACTTTACTCAACATAACAATATACAGTCAGTTCTTTGCCATGAGAAGAACAACTTCTGTCACTGGTCGGACGAAAGTTTTTACATTTCCTTGGTCGTATGTCTTTATCTCTATTTTTCGCACTTCATTGTCTTTGCCTGGGAAGGTTGCTGTAACTCGTGCCAGGGGCCAGCTGTTACGTGCAACCTGCTTGTCCCTAAGCAGAACCAGGTCATCAACCTGTAAGTTCCTGCGGGATACAGTCCATTTTTGTCTTTGTTGCAATGTGGGCAAATACTCTCTCCTCCAGCGTGTCCAGAACTGATTGGCAAGAGCTTGAACCTGTCTCCATTGCTTGGTGTACAAGTCTTTCTCTGTGAAGTTTCCAGGTGGAGGTGAAAGTCCGGATTTCTGTGTCAGGAGTGTTGATGGAGACAGAATGAAAGGATTCTCTGGATCAGACGAAACTGGGAGAAGTGGTCTTGAATTGATGATAGCCGTGATTTCGGCCATGAGTGTGCACAATACATCGTGAGTCA
Organism: Hippichthys cyanospilos; assembly: GCF_059441005.1. NCBI lineage: Eukaryota > Metazoa > Chordata > Actinopteri > Syngnathiformes > Syngnathidae > Hippichthys > Hippichthys cyanospilos. The sequence continues at coordinate 2,084,652 of NC_142374.1, read as the reverse complement.
GTTGTACTTTGTCTCTGAGTAGTATGGAGTCAAGAATCCTCCGGGCAACGCCGATCATGCGCTCCCAAGATCCTCCCATGTGGGAGGCGTGTGGAGGGTTGAATTTCCAGCTGCAGTCCTGATCGGTTAGGTATTGCTGAATCGACCTGTCCATTCCCAATTCTTTTGACGATCCGATGAAATTGGTGCCACGATCTGACAGCAGCTGTTTGGCAGGGCCTCTCAATGCAAAAAAGTGGCGGAGGGCATTTATGCAACTGGATGTGTCTAGAGACTCGATCACCTCGATATGTACAGCTCTCGAGCTCATGCAGGTAAACAACAAGGCCCACCGCTTACTTTCCGCTTGTCCTCCCCTGGTGCGTCTCGTTTTTATGGGCCATGGACCAAAGACGTCGAGTCCAACATAAGTAAAAGGAGGACAGACTTTGGTTCTCTCCGGTGGTACATCTGCCATGCGTTGCTGTTCTTGTTTACCACGTAATTTGCGGCACGTCACACATTTGTGAATTACTGAATTGACAAGTCTTTTTCCTCCTATGAGCCAAAATCCAGCAGCTCTGATTGCTCCTTCCGTCAAGTGACGGCCTTGATGTTTTACACGTTCGTGATGGTGCCGAGTGAGCAGAACAGAGATGTGACTCTCTTTGGGTAGAATGACTGGGTTCTTTTCAAAGACCTCTATTTCTGAGTGTCTGAGCCGGCCTCCAACAGAAATAAGACCATTTTGTAAAACTGGGTTAAGTTTGTGTAAGGCGCTTTGGTTTGTGATTGGTTTGTTGGCAATCATGGCAGAAATTTCCCTTCCAAAATGGGCTTTCTGAGCTTCTTTGAGTATAACATTCTTTGCTTGCACCATCTCGTCAGTTGTTCGAGGCAGGTGACATTTGTGCCAGCCTTTACATTCAGTGTTAATGTTAGTGCCATTGAAGCTTTTTGCGACATGAATTAGGGTAGCAACTGCTCTGACCACGGAACTAAAAGTTGAAAAGCGCTCAAAACGTTTACTGAAAGGCAGTTGAAGGTGTGTAGCGTATGCTTTAACCTGTGGCCTAATTTCACAATCATTCTCTGCTTCAATTAAGTCAAACAGTTCACTTCTGTCGTCGCTGCAGGATGGTGAATGAAGAGTGGTCCGGTGAGCCATGTGGATTTTAAGAGTTGCCTGACTGACAGGGATCTTGACGCATGATCTGCTGGGTTTTCCTCAGTGCGCACATAATGCCATTGCTCAGGTCTTGATGACTGGTGAATACGCTGTACTCTGTTGTGGACATATGTGTAGAACCTTTTCGATACATTGCATATGTATCCCAGCACCACCTTACTGTCTGTATAAAAATTTACAGCATCAAGCTGTAGATCCAACTCATCCTAGATGAGGTCGGCCATCTCTACAGCCAAGACTGCTGCACAGAGTTCAAGTCTTGGTATTGTAGGCTCTGACAAAGGAGCCAGCTTTGCTTTTCCCATTATGAATCCAACTTGAACTTTTCCATCTGTCTGAACTGCCTTTAGGTAAGCTACAACTCCGATAGCCTTCGTTGAAGCATCCGAGAACAGACAAAGCTCTTTGTGGAATGCTTTACTGAGTGAGGTGCATGTGTAGGCTCTAGGAACATGTAGTTCTTTCAAGTCCTGCAGGGAATTTCTCCATGTTTCCCATTTGTTTTGGTTTTCCTCTGGGAGAGGTGTGTCCCAATCTGAACATTCTGAGGTGAGCTCTCTGAGGAGAGATCTTCCTTGGATTGTGATGGGTGCTAACAAGCCCAATGGGTCAAAAATACTGTTAACAGAAGACAGTACACCTCGTCGGGTGAATGGTTTGTTTGCAGTAGCCACTAAGAAAGTGAATGTGTCAGTGTGTACTTTCCAAATGAGGCCAAGGCTTCGTTGAGATGGGATTTCTCCAACACCTAGATCCAAGTCTTTGATGGACTGGGCGCAGTCCTCTGGCTGAAATGCTCGCATAACTGCCTGTGAATTGGAAACAAACTTATGCAGGCGCAAGTTTGAGTCAGCGAGCGAGGCTTGTGTTCTTTGAAGCAAGTCGATAGCTTCAGCAGGAGAGGGCACCGATATCAAGCCATCATCCACGTAAAAATGCCTCTCCACAAAGTTGACAGTGTCAGCGCCATAGTTTTCTGCACCTGCTTTAATGGCTCTACGAAGTCCATAAACAGCTACAGCAGGAGAAGGTGAATTGCCAAACACATGAACTCTCATGCGGTAGTCGACGACTTCTTTGTTCATGTCATTGTCCTTATGCCACAGAAAGCGAAGGAAGTTGCGGTGATGCTCGAGTACTCTGAAGCAGTGCAACATTTGCTGTATGTCGGCCATGATGGCGATGCTCTCTTTCCGGAAACGAAGTAGAACGCCAATGAGCGTATTGTTCAGATCAGGACCCGTCAGTAAGACGTTGTTAAGCGAAATGCCAGCAAACTGGGCACTTGAATCGAAAACAACCCTGATCTGGTTGGGTTTCTGTGGGTGGTAAACTCCGAATGTTGGGAGGTACCAGCACTCTTCTTCCTGTTCTAGTGGAGGTGCTATTTCCGCATGGCCATTGTAGAAAATCTTTCCCATGAATTCCACATATTGCTGTTGCATTTCAGGTCTCCTGTTTAAGCTGCGTCTTAGAGATGAGAACCTACTGATTGCCTGTTCCCTATTATTTGGCAATCGCTGACGAGGATTTTTGAACGGAAGTGGGGTCACCCAATTATTATGTTTATCTCTGTACATAGATTTGTCCATGAGTTCTAGGAAGAGAGTGTCCTGAATTGACAGAGCTGGTTTATTGTCCTTATCGGTTTTATTGAACACTGTTTGTCCAAGTGTCTTTTCAGGTCCCTTGCCTGACCTATCTGTGTGTTGTGTTTCTTTTAATTGCAAAAGACCATTTTCCAAAACTACCGTCTTGAGAGAACTGACTGTCGGCTTGTGTACTTTACCTAAGCAAACTTCACCGACAACAACCCAGCCTAAATCTAACCGTTGGGCAAAAGGCGCATTGTGAGGACCATTTATTCTCTGCTTGACCTTGTGTACCCGCAAAACATCACGTCCTAATAGCAGAAGTATATCAGCATTTGGATCCAGGTCTGGGATACACTTTGCTATGGAGTGAAGGTGTGGCTGATTCAGTACTGCACTAGGAGTTGCGATTTCGCTCCTATTGTTTGGAATATCTCGACACTCAATTAGCGGTGGTAGAGGGACGACTGCTGACCCATCTAGTGATTCGATTTGAAAGCCTTCTGCCACTTTGCCACACATCTCTACCATACCAGAACACGTTTTAAGTTTGTAAGAGAGCAGTTCAGTTTTGATCTCAAAATGTTCAAAGAACTCAGGCCTAGCTAAAGAACGGTTGCTCTGATCATCCAATATCACGTAAGCTTTGATAGCCCTGCTCTTTTGACCTCGAGGAAACACCTGTGCGAGACATATTTTCAAACATGAACGACCCCACTGACTTGGGCCGCATACGGCTGTGCAGCTTGTTGTGACATCGCCTACATTTTCTCCCTCCCCGCCATCTTCTTGCGTGGGCGGCGGAGCCTCATTGTCCTTTGTGAAAGGACCATAATGCATGGCTACGACATGATTGGTTCCGTTGCATTCAGAGCCACTTTACCGTAGATTTACAATCTTTTTGCCAAATGAGTATTTGAAGCGCAACATTTAAAGCAGATTCCTTTCTCTTTAAGAAAGGCCTTTCTTTCGTTGTGTGGCTTGCTCCTAAACGTTCTGCAATTTTCGAGACGGTGTGGTTTATTATGCAATGGGCAAATCTTTTCGAGGTCTTTGCTAATGGATGAAACGTTGGTTTTGTGCACAGAGATTGATTTGCTGGCCTTTAATTTCCCCGCGTACGTTTTTCCTGATTTTGTCTGCATTTGGTAGGTTTGCTGAACGAAACTTGGATCGTTGCGCTTCTTAGCTTCTCTGCATATGAAATTGCAAAAATATTCAAAAGGTGGGAAATGACCTTGATTTTCCTCTTTATACTGAGAGCCGTGTGACAGCCACCTTTCCTGGAGTCCAAATGGGAGTTTGTCTACGATCGGGCTAATACCGTGAGAGGTGTCGAGAAAGAGCAAACCAGGGAGATAGCCATCATCCTTAGCTCCTTGAATCGCTTGTAACAGATCCCCTAATTCGCGCAACATAACATGGTCTTTAAATGTTATTTTAGGAAAGCTGTCTAATCTTTCAAACAGCGACTTTTCGATTATTTCAGGTGCTGCATAACATTCGCTTAGTCTCTCCCATGCTTTACGCAAAGCTAACGAGGGGTTGTTGACGTGTACCGAACGAATTCGTTTCACTTGTTCGCTGGACTCCTTCCCTGGCCATTTTGTCATGAGATCTAGTTGTTGGATAGCACTAAGTTGGACCTCAGCTGTTGCACCATTAAATGATGAGTACCATGCTCTGTAATTTTCTGGTCTATCGTCAAACTCATATAGTCCCGAAATGACAAGATCTCGCCGTGCCATATATTGAGAAAACGGCTCTGCTGGGTGTGAAATGCTGCCAGGAGTGGCACCATAAGGTGTGTACGAAGGGCTGAATGGATTGAGAGGATAGTTTGTTTTTTCCAATTTCGGTTTTGTTTCAACTCTCTGTTGATTGAGTATACTGTGATTAGTTAGAGCAGCAACATTGTCCTTTGTAAGTCTTGGTTGACAGCCAATTGGTGGCGGCTCCGAACTGTCATCATTGCGTCGTTGCCTTGTTACTAGCGTGCTGGGTGAACTTGCTCGTGGACTAGCAATGTTGGGTAACTCTAGAGGGCGTAAAGTCTGTTCATTTTCCACTTGGGATCTTACGTATTCACTCGTAATGATCATTTTTTCTTTCTCTGATGGAGAAGGCCTACTTTCAGACTCCACTTGGATTGCTTCAGCTTCCTCAAGCACTTTTGCTTCAGCGATGGCTGCATCAGCTTCCCTATGCAACGATAACACTTCCAATTCCGCGTCAAGTTTGACTTTTTCCAACTCACTTTGTGCTTTTTCCACTTTCAACCGTGCTTCTTCGGTTGCATATGATGCTCTCACCTTGGCCGCCTCCGCTTTAGCTCAAGCATGGGCTGCGCTCACCACTGATGAAGACGAGTGAGCCGAACTGTGAGTAGACTTGTTACTGGATGCCATGTTGACGGCGATGAATCATCGAATGACGCCTTTTCACTGTAGTGTTTTCAACGTTGATTGTTGATGACACAAAGTTAAACCACAAAAAGAATCCTTCTTTCACGTTGCCTCGTTTATTGTGAGTTTTTGAATCCTTGCATTTGTGGTGAAAACTGAAATAACAAACAAAAGGTGCATCGATCGTTTTACAAAAAACAACTCGACAAAATATATCTAAACATTGACTCTTACATAAGTAAACTATAAAAAAATAAGACTTACGGCGTTCCTGCCTGATAAATTCAACCCGGATGGCGTCGGATGAACTCAATGCCGCACGATGGGCACGGTCATCTTCCCTTTCACGCGCGACCCACACCGGAAACGGAAATAACATCGCAACCCGGAAGTGCATCATCATAAACCGGAAGTACTTGTCGGGATTAACTTTACTCCCCAACAAAACAATAACATTAAACAAACATTTCGTTAACTTAGCCGTAAAGGCAACACACATGTGTTGAGCAAAATATTATCCCATGTTATTTTATTTACAATATACAGTTGGAAAGAAAAGTTGCTTTGAACTTCTTACAGATTTAATTTCATTAAAGCCCTATTTCAAATCTGTTCCAACTACCATATTTTTTGGACTATAAAACACATTGGTAAATAAGCCACAGCAGCAAAAAGTGAGTATAAAAACAATTTTTGACATGGACAAGCCGCGCCATACTCTAAGCCGCAGGTCGATATTTATGCAGAAAGATGGGATATGGAAGTTAGGGGCGCCCTCCGGACTCTCGCCGCCGGGCCCGCCTCCTCTGGCGTCCCGGACGTCCGCCGGACTCTCGCCGCCGGGCCCTCCTCATCTGGCGTGTCTGACACCTGGACTCTTACCGCCGGGCCAGCCTGTTCCGGTGGTCCGCACGTCCTCCGGACCCTCCAAGCCGGGCTCGTCAGGTCTGGTGCCCGGGCCGCAGAACTTTGCGCCTCGGGTTTTTCTTGGACAGTTTCAGTTAGTTTTTGTTTTGGTCCCTCCTCCGTGCCCCCTTCAGCCCGCCCTGCGTGGTCTTTCTGTTTGGTATTGGGGTTTTTTTGTTTGTTTTTTCTGGGAATTCTGGTATCCGTCCCTTGAGGGGGGGGTTTGTCATGTGTGGTTGGGGTTTGTTGTTTTCTTTGGGTTTTGTTCATGTTTCTAAGTTCTAGTTTCAAGTATTGTTTCCCCCTGCATCTCCTTTTACTGTCTGTCTCATTAGTTTGATCTTGTCCACCTGGCTGTTTACCTGCCCTCCTTCTCATTCAATCAGCTTCCCCTGCCTTTCGTCTCTCCCCCAGCTGTGTCGTGTCTTCTCGTTAAGTGTGTAGTCTATTTAAGTTCCCAGTTTGCATTAGCTTCTTGTCATTGTTTATTATCCGCGCTGCCTGGTCCTTGTTGTATATCTTCCCCTCGCTGTCTTGTCTCGCGCTGCCCTGATCCCATCCTTCCCGTGCTGCCTCCCGTTCCTTGTTTCCCCCAGTAAGTTTCAGTTTAGCATTTTTGTTTGTACTTATTGTTTGTACTTGTATTTTTCGTTTCTTTCAACCCAGCCTTTTTTTGTCATTAAATCACCCCCACTTCAGCCTACCTCAGTCTGTCCTGCCTTTTATTGGTTCCGCCTTTCCCGCATCTCCTCAAACCGGCATGCCCCACCGTGACAAATTAAAAAGCAGTTCAAACTCAAAATCAATACAGTATTGGTTATTTTAGTGAACATATAAACAAATTGCACATAATTCCTGTATACAATCATATAAATACATATATATATATATATATATATATATATATATATATATATATATATATATATATATATATATATATATATATAATTTACACATCGCAAACCTATACCAGATCTTATTACATTTTTACATAAATGTTTATATTTTTATTACTATATTTTCAAAACTCTTTTTGAACCCTAACCCTACCCCAATGGCTGTTTAATTACTCAGTTTATAGTTGTTCCAAAAATTGGCCAATTGAAAAACAATAAACACCCTGCAGATAAGGTGCACTGGATTATAAACCACAGGGTTAAAATCATGAGAGGAAAGGTGCGGCTTATAGTCCAAAAAAATATGGTACTTTTTTTCTTTAACCTTTACTCTGTATTATCAATGTATATGAAACACACCGTGCATATTTTGTCACAAATAGTTTGAACCACTCAAGTACTACAGCAAACAATTGTAATTTTAGATCACGCAAACAGTCAGTGAGAATTGTACAATTGAAATGAAAATGTTGCAAATAAATCCAAGATTCCTGAAGCAGTTAATTTTTAAGTTTGTAACAAAGACCAATAATATTTGCAGATAATGCAGTGTGTTTGACTTGCAGAAACAGGTATCATTATCACTCAGAGTGAATGAGGAGAATACGACACACCGTGTGATACTATGAAAAGATAAAAGAGAAGACATGGTAATCACAAAGATAACATCAAGTGCTCCCTATTAAATATCTTTTCCAGCCAAGTACCCATTAACCAGCAAAAAGCATTTTTGAATTTTGGGAGAGAAAAAAAAACTGTACTGTTGTTCCATCCATATCTCATTTATTAAAGTTCATGGCCACATTTGTAGTGGTATAGCTAGATATATCCCCCCCCCCCCCCCCCCATTGCAGAAGATAGATTGGGAAAAATGTGTTGTTTTATTTCTGGCTCTTCTGCTGAAAATGCAAAATACATGTAAGGACAACGCTAAACCATATGAAACTCAAGAAAATAAAAGCATCAAACACTTTGTCAAAAAAGTCAAGTTGCTCAAATAGTTTGTTCCTAATATGAAAATAACAAAGTAGTTTTAGATTTGATAATTCCTGTAGAAACCCCCCAAATCCCTTAAAAACTTTTGTACTGCATGAAGAGCCTTCAAAAGCCACCTTTAACTGCTCATGGTCCATGGGGACCTTTTTTTTTTTTTTTTTAATAATTACAGAATAAATAAACAAACAAGTAAATAAGGGAGCTAATCATTTATTTTTGACAGATCATATGGGCTTCTTTGTTTTTGTTATATTAGGCTCCTTTGGCACATGATTAGACAGGTGACTAAGTCATGTCACTGTGACCTATCTTTCTCTGCATTTTCCTATCTCTTTGCACCCGGGCACACCTCTTCTCATTAGAAAAACTTAAGTTAATACCATAAGGTCACAAAAAGGACCGGGCAAAGGGTTCATAGGAAACCTTTGCTATTTATTCTTTTTTTTTCTTTTTGTAAGCATTGCTATGAGTTACTCAAAGCACTATTTTTAACAAATAGTTGAAAGGTTTTTTATTTGAGCTTTATCTCAGGGAATTTCTCAAGTTGATATAATGCAGCAGTTAACTCTTTCAGTGCCATGAATGAGAATTTTCATCTTTTAAAATAGTAATAAAAATAATAAATAATAAAATTCTCATCAAATACTTTTTTTTTTTTTAAATGGAGCGTAGTTGGCACCTTTGTCTAGTGCTCAACTAATATTAAGCCAATTGAGCACTGTAGTCATAATTGTTAGTATTGGCTGGCAGTGTTGCCATACAAACTACGCATACATTACATACTTGTAATTCTAAGGAAGGCATGGAAGTCAATCTTTCATTTGATACAATGCACGTTAACATAAACAGCACACGATAGTTTATCGGCCTCCAAAGATGAGTGTGAATGCTAAATATACTGGCGCTCTTGAGATTGCCTTTTCTGATAAGGCTTGGCACTGAAACAGTTAAAACATTCTACTGAACACTGATTGATGGGCTAAATTAGAGTTGTTTTTCTCCAGAACAAAATAAAATACAGCTTTTTATTTTTTTATTTGTTTTTATGATAGTCCTTTGACTATTGTCCCTCGACTACTGATTTTAAAAGTGCACCTGCCCAGGCGTAATTGTACTGCCATTTGAAAACCAGTCCTCTAAGGGGTTACATTATTTTATTTGTTACATGTACATTTAAATGAAAACCAGCAGATCAAAACTTAGAATTAAGCGCCCACCGATGGTCTCAAATGGTTTTCGAACGACAGGTAATTTTTGTTCAATGCTAAGTTTTTCTAGACTTAATCCATGAGCATTACGGAACAATTGCCACAGTTTAGGCCGCACATGGTTTGTCACTTAGTCGAGAAAAAAAATTGTGGATTCTCGTGAAAGCTGCAATATTTGGGAGACGATGGCATCCAAATTTCTGCCTGTTAGGGTATCGTGTTGAGATAACCCTGACAGCATCAAACTCTTCACAAATGTTATCGCTGTCTCCTGGAATTAACCCGTAATGCCTGGTGTGGGCCCTCTGGGCCAGCAAGGCCTTCTCTGCTGTCCTGATACAACCTGACATTTAATTGCTGATGCGGGTTTATTGATGTTTGAATGCTTTGAAAAATAGTGTGCGTAGCAGTAACAGTAATGCGTACGAAGTGTCCAGTCACTGAAGGCTTAAGTGTGAAATGCACAGACCGCCACTGCGTAATGCTCATGACATATTACCAGGGGCAGGTTGAGAGACAAATACCATGATGCGAGATGTCTTACAAAATTGCTACATACATATAATATACATGTATACAATCAGAAATCATCCTACATTAAAAAAAATCTTCTCGCAAACTCTCTTTAACATCACTAGCAATCTTGGGACCCATGGCTAACCCTTTCAACTTTGAATTATGCAGTAAAATGCACTATAAATACTGTTTTTGAAACTACTCACAATCTAACAAAGCTTTACCGTTCCGACATTTTTAAACCAGTGAGGCCAACCAATAGCAGATCACCATCTCCGTGAGGAGATGCCGACCAATAGCAGAATTGTAGCAACGTGTTGCAGGGACGGCAACTGAAAAAAAAGTGTAATTACCTGAAAACGCCTGCAGATAGAGACGAAACAACACAAATACAGCCAAGCCCTTAGTGTCATGACAGTTGCAAAACCGGGAAAATGTCATGAAGAGGGGGTAAAAAAAACTCAGTATTCCATGTCGCAACATGAAAAAAACGTTGTAATACAGGGGTCCACTGTATATAAATACAAAATCATTGTAATATAAAACAATGCCTAATTTTCAACGTTTTTATAGAGCAGACTGCAAAAGAAATTGACAATCTTTGTAACGGACTCATTTTTGTGACTCACTGGCTTGACTTTTTTTTGTCATCAATGCTACATTAGCAGGAAGCAAGCTAAATGTTTTCTCTTATAAGCTGCAACAATGCACACTCCTATTGTTAAACATCTGAAATGCTCAGAAAGTGGAATTGTATAATAATATAGTCAATTATTATTATTTTATTAGTAGTTGTCTTTAACGCCCTGTGTTTGGCTGGCAACCAGTCCAGGGTGTCCCAAAGCCTACTGCCCAAAGACTGGTATAGGACCCAGCTAGCCAGCAACCCTAGTGAGAATAAGCGGATATAGAAAATGGATGGAGGAATTGATTGACGGATGGACGGACGGATTGTCTTTAATATTTTGAAAACACCAAATTTGCATAATCTGCACTGTAGAACTGTTAGTTTCAGGCAACCTAGAACATTCAATAAACAATGAACAAGAAAGAAGACAACTAATTTATTTTTTTCGCAAGGAGATCAGACAGTAACCTGACTTTCTCAGATCTCCTTCCAGTCTGGTTCCTTTCTGCTCCTCATTTATTCATTTGAGTTGGCCCTAGATACAAAAGCCATTAGTGCCCTAGAGAGTTGGGGCAACAATTTAAACAATCGGTTTGTGATTGTGGTGTCACAGTTCAGACTTAATAAAAGTATAAAGGATTAAGTTGACATTGTGGTGATAGTAGTTCATCAACACAGACAGTTCATTTATTACATGTAGTAATGATGCAGTCAGTGTCAGGTTTTGTGGATGAAATTATAAGGTCAAGGAATGATAACTCAAACTCCCCAAAACTCATTCTTCTTCCTTCAGCATTGGCCCTCCGATGCCCAACTATTTGAGAAAGACTAAGAAAAGACTAGAGCAGGGGTTGGCAGAGTTTACACTTTAAATTGCAATTTATCACAAAAGACAAGATTTCAAAGCTTTCTTTCGTCTTTCACGATCTCTCAGACGCCTGTGTGCTCAAAGTACTTCCCCCTCTATGCCCCCCCCCCCAAAAAAAAACAGAGCTGTTCATATATTACATATACATGTATTACATATATTACATACTTCTGCTGTCAACATATTACACCCCAAAAAATATTAATGCTGTACTTGTTACAAATGAAAGTAATGCATTACAATGCCTTTTTAGCACGCAAGTGCCAGTGACATGTCGCAACTAGCAATAATGACAAGGTAAACTAATGCTAATTTTCACTGTAAAATTGCGATTAATTATAAATTATCAATAGTTCTGTTCGATATGTATCAAGATGAAGCACACAATAACAATGATGTACTGTAGGCTAGCTGCTAAAGTCAGCCCCACCGAAACCATCTATTTTTGAAATATCCGTCTCTAACATCTGCCAACTGAACTTGAATTTGACATTGAAATTGTCAAATGCACTGATTTTGCCTACAGCATAAACAATGCATCTCTATACTGTGAAGCTCAGTAATAGCTGTGAGTCTCAGTAATAAAGGGATTAAAATACAAAAACAATTTTGTGTCTTGTCTTTAAAGGTTCACAATACAACACAGAATAATTGATTTGTACTAGGATTAAGCCAACCACTCACTGGATTTGTAATTAGCGTAATGAGCTCCATTTATAATGGCAAATCCATATTCCCAGTAATGGTGAAAAGAGTTATATAAAAGTAATGCTATAGTAGTGTAATGTATTACATTTCAAATACAGTAGTATTGTGATGTAACTATTTACTTTGAAATGACAATAATAATTAATAAATAACGCTTTACAGTTTTGAAGTAACTTGCCTAACACTGTGTGTGAATGTGTGTGTATATATATATATATATATATATATATATATATATATATATATATATATATATATATATATATATATATATATATTATTTATTTATTATTATTATTATTATTATTATTATTTCCAACATTTTTTCTTGAGGAGTTGCTGAAAGCAGCTCTTTTAGCCAAGGTTGTACCACATTATTTTCATTCAAAGGAGCAAGCACACCAAACCAACCTCTGAATCCATTTGTTTTCACTAGCAGGGCCATTTATTTATTTATTTATTTATTTATTTTTTGCCTTATTGTTCATATTGAATATACGTCACTCACGCATGACTGTTCGCTACATCAGGGAGACGTTTCTTAAAATCAGTAAAATTCCTCATGAACTTTCATTTAGCCTTGCAGACTTTGGCTTTGGCTCAGGTGGACTGGGCAGCCAGCAGCCGAACCGGCTATGGCAGAAACGAGGTAAGATGGGAGGCCTGCACGTGAGGCTAATAGCTAGGGCTGCTAGACCACTGATACCTAGCCTGCAGCTAGCTAACGTCCTCTCCCTCGGGCACAAGCCTCTGTCCCCACCTGCTTCAAGGCCACCAACATAGTGGCTGTCCCCAAGCAATGCACCGTGACCTGCCTGAATGACTATCACCCTTTAGCAATCACCCCAATCACAATGAAGTGCTTCGAGAGGATTGTCTTGACTCATATCAAAAAGGCAATTTGCATATCATCAGCGCTGGCTGGTCAAGAGATGATTCATTCAACGCTGCCGTCTACACAGCGCTCATGCACATAGACGGCAAGGACACGTATGTTAGAATGCTCTTCATCGATTACAGCTCAGCATTCAACAGTCATTCCTGACAAACTGACGGATAAACTCCTCACACTCGGTCTGGCAACCCGCCTCTGCAACTGGGTGCTGAACTTTCTCACAGGCATACTCCAATCAGTCAGAGTCCACAACTGCATATCCAGCACCAGAACTGTAAGCACAGGGACACCCCAGGGTGGTGTGCTGAGCCCCTTGCGTTACACACTCTTCACCTATGACTGCAATGCATCCCAAAACAACAACAGCACAATTAATTATGCAGATGACACTACAGTCATCGGGCTGATCACTGGTGGGATTGAGACAGCATATAGGAAAGAGGTGGCAGACCTTGTGGCCTGGTGTCACAACAACAATCTCCACCTCAACACAGACAAGACCAAAGTACTGATCCTAGACCCAAGGCGGCAGCTGGAGTTGCACAAACCACCACTATTCATCAATGGGACAGAGGTGTAGAGGGTAAAAGCCTTCAAATTCCTCTGCACCTACATCAGCGAGGATCTCACCTGGTCCCAGAACACTCGACAGACAATAAAAAGTCCCAACACAGACTGCACTCTCTGAGGAGATTGAAGAAATTTGGCATACCAGCAAAGATTATCAAGAACCACTACAGATGTGCAATCCAAAGGTTCCTCTCCACCTCCTTTACAGTGTGGTATGACAAATGTACAGCACAAGACAGGAAGGCTCCTTAGCGTGTGATCAAGACCTCACAGCGCATCTGTGGAGCAGTCTCCACCTCACTGCAGGAAATTTACCACACCAGGGTTCTGCAGTGGAGACACAACCTCATCAGGGACAATACTCACCCACAACACGATCTGCTTGAACTGCTACCAGGCAGGCAAACAGCTTTCTACTAACAAGCCATCCAGATCCTGAACAAATCCCACACGCCCTAATGTTCCTCATCACCAGTAATTTTACCACAGGCACAATTCTACCTTACAACCCTGCACAGTGCAGGAAAGCTGCTATTTACATAATATTTTGCACTGCATGATATTTTGCACTTCCTCATTATGTATACATTTTCTTTACACATTCTACTCTGTAATATGCTCAGAATGTAAGTCTATTCATTTATTAGTGATTCATTATTACTGACCTTATTGCTCTATTACGTTTTTTTGTTTATTTGTCTGTTTTATTTTATTGCCTACCTTATTATTTGCTTGATTATGGAATGTAGTCTGCCTGGGGAAGTGAACAGAATACAAATTTCATTGTATGCTATTACTATACATATGACAATAAAACTCTTGAATCTTGAATCCAGATGAGATTTATTCTGCATTAGGAATACAGTCAAACTTCATTGCTTGTATTTCAAATGTGTTGCTTGTTACGCTGTCCACATAATCTATCTGAACCAAGCATTTATTTTCCCAAACCACAGTGAGCCGCAACATAAGGATGAAAGAGCCACATGTGGCTCTGCCCCACAGGCTGCCTAACTAGCTTGAAATGAACAGAACATGGCAATTTGTTCCCCGCCCTGCCTTTCTACCAGAAATGCAATGTGCTGTTGTGCATATGGTCCATTAGACCCTTTCCACATATTAAATACAAGTCCTAAATGTTCATTGCACAAGTAGCCCACATTGTCCTGGTGGAGTAGATGGCATTCCCTTATCCACTTAGGCGGTACCCTCAGTGCTCCTGTTGGCCTCTTGGTAGCTCTCACCATTTTTCCTCTTTTCATCAATTTTGGAGGGATGTCCAGTTCTTGGTAATTTCACTGCTGTGCCATATTTTTGTCACTTGGTGATTACTTTCTTGAGTGTGTTCTGTCGTATATTGAATGCCTTTGAAATTATTTTATAATCTTTTCGTGACTGATACCTTTCACTCCTGAGGGAAATTTTGACCAAACTTGGGCTTTTAGATATTTCCGACTCCTGAACCACCGGGGGGCGCTATTAGACAACTTGTAACATTTGCAAGCCTTGCATTTACTTCATTGAGTGGCTTAGCATGACTCACATCATACAAAGTTCTTGCTATGTAATGTGGGACTTGTAGTTGACAAAATGCTTCGATTCAAGAACTAAATGTTGCAGTAAAGCTTTAAATTTCCTACAGGGAAGTGTTTTATTTCATCCAACGTATAACATTATACAGTGGGCCCCTAGTTTTCGAGATTAATCCATTCTGCGGTGTTTCAAGTATAAACTCCCCATTGTAATCATGTTTGATCATGTACAGATTTGACTTGAATTCAACATCCGGGCCGCTGCTAATATGACCGCAGCTGGCAAATGTTCACTTAGAATACAGCATACAAGGTTAAATAATTTAAGATTCAAGTAAAAATGTGTACTGCAGTAGTTCTACATGTAAGGAGGGCCCGTGGTGTGTGCATTTAAAGTTACCTCCTCTTTCTGGCATGCAAGAAGCCACCACGGCATGTCTCTCTGCTTTACTGTATAGCTTTTTTTTCCCCCTAAAAAATCCACGAGAGACCGAGGGTGCAAAAATCAGGTGGATGGAATGTTTATATATATATATATATATATATATATATATATATATATATATATATATATATATATATATATATATATTATATATATATATATATATATATATATATATATATATATATATATATATATATATATATATATATATATATATATATATACTTGGGTGATATTAAGGCCTGGCTAGTGAAAAATCCCCGCACAGGTGTTAAAGTCAGGCAAATTTATGTAAAGACTCCTTAACCACAAAAGTCTAAAAGGGCTTCAGAAGTCCATAACAACATCCTATAAGTTGATCTCCCAGAAAGGCAAGGAAAGAAAAAAAACAACAACAAAGTAAACATTAGAACATTGACCTTTGCATTCAAATTACCTCTTATTTAGTTTAACCTTCTCTCCCGAAAAGTCTCTTTTTTTTTTCTCAACTTTGTTGTTGTGGGTACAGGTCACATAAATGGTGGAAAAAAATCCAAATGCTTTATCTTGATGTCAAACATTATCACAACCACTTATCCTCACGAGAGTAGGGGTGTGCAATTCTGTTGGTTTTTGGTTGTGGGTTTATTTTTGAGAGTTCTGTTCTTTTCCCTTAGTGTAGCTCCTGTTTCAGCTCCTCTCGTGCTATAGCCTATGAGGTTAATTTGGTCCATTTGTCTGTATTTAGCCCCTCCACCCCGCCGTGTGGCTACCAATCAGTTCCCCTGCCTATTGTCTTAATCGCAGCTGTTGCGCGTTTTGTCTAACTGTGTGAATGTATATAAGCCCTGGTTTTGTTCCAGCGTGTGTTGGATCATAGTCACATAATAGTCTCGTGTCACCAGTTCTACGCCATTAGTCTGTGTCTTCCCATGCTAACCTCCCCATAAGTGTTTTCCGTGTTACCTGCATCCCTGTATTTTTAGAGATTTGCCCTTGTTTTCTTCCGCTTTTTGGTCCTGCCTGCCCTTTAATTGATAAATATGATTACTCCACACACTCTCTGCCTTGGAGCCTCCCTGCACCTGGGTCCTCCACCCCCGCATTCACACCATCCTATCTCCCTGCCTCACCGCCTTGTGAGAGATTTAATATGGTTTTCAATAAATGAACGTGAAACAATTCAAGGATGGTCCGACCTAAAACAGGAATACTACAGCTCAACTCGATGGGGTTACAATTTGACTATATAAGGTACGGTTCATTTTGACAGAGCATGACCCAATTATTTTTTTGTTGTTGTTTTACATACATTATTGGTCAGTAATGTAAATGTGCCATTTCCTTCTGAGATATGTTTTCAATAAAAGACAATTCAAAACATACTTCAATAATCTAACAATATCCCTTCAATAAAAAGCAATTTGATATGTATCTCAATAGATTCCAAAGTGAAATGATTTGGTTTGGTTAGATTTTATACTCTCTTTCCGATTCATTTGTTTTATTTGTTTCAACAGTAGGCTTTTTTTTTTTCATTACAAACATCTGGCATTTGAACATTGAATTTGGAATTTGTTTAGACCTTTGATTGTATGTCCAGTAAAAACTCTAAAATGGGTGTTGTGTTTACCGAGAGTACATCTCAGTGGAAAAAGCCATCAACCACACCCAGTCAAGTATGCCCTTGAGGGAGAACTGCCAGTATCTTTTGAATGTCGGTCCTGCTTTAATGTTTTCCGAAGTACCCGTATGTTTTCTCGCAGCAGCTAATGACACACAAATTGCTTTGTATGCCTCTTGTAAAGGTCACTCTCTCATAAGGGTGAGGCTTTTGATTGACTTTTCATTCTCTGGCACGAACACAATTTTCAAACGCCCTTGTCTGCTTGACACGCTATCTTTTTCTTGTGAGCTAAGCGGCCGTGATTGGTCTTCATGAAACGTGAAGGTTTTTTTTTCTTCAGCCAGCCACCAGCTCACAGGCCTGTATGCTAACTCCCACAGCCAACTAGCTAGCACAGCTAACTCTCCACTGCAGCGGTCGAACAGGCAGCTATCAAATGCC
This sequence comes from Hippichthys cyanospilos, assembly GCF_059441005.1. Taxonomy (NCBI): domain Eukaryota; kingdom Metazoa; phylum Chordata; class Actinopteri; order Syngnathiformes; family Syngnathidae; genus Hippichthys; species Hippichthys cyanospilos. The sequence continues at coordinate 2,067,266 of NC_142374.1, read as the reverse complement.
AATGCAACCAAGGTTAGTCGGATTACATTGTCTTCTTACCGAGAAAGTACACAGCCGTGGCTCAATGGAACCTAAGATGAGCAAAAGCTGGCTTCTCCGCACCACGGAAGGGCACCTCCGCGGCACTAGCCTTGGAGGTATTCACAACACTCTAAAGTTGGCTGCTGTGGACGCATCATTTTCAGTTTGTGCTGCTTATTCCCATTTCATCATCTGAAAATATCCCTACTAGTGTCTATGCTCCACACATCCTCACCACAGATAGCCAAGAAGCAAGGTGCGTCCTCCCTGACAAGATGTAATTATGTAGCTCAGCCTGCGGACCGGTTCACTTCAACATTTACTCATTCTCATAAGGCATTGATGGAGAGGCTGATTATTGAGATCTTTTAAGAAGTTGGTGTGGCCTTTGTTAGGAATGGCTTCATACATTTTGGGTGCCAAATAATTAGCATTATGGACATTATAAGTAATATACAATAAGTAAACTTATTTCCAATGGTGAAACTATATCAGGTTTGTGTCACTGTTGACTTAAATCATGACATGGGGGAACCACACTATGCATTTCAAGAGGCATTTTGCAAGTGGTTAGTTACGAATGAGACACAAATTGCTTTGTACGCCCCTCCGAAATGTCACAGCGTCATTAGGGTAAGGCATTTAATTGTCTTTCCTTTTGTTCTAACATAGGTACAGATGCTGGTTTCCATTAGGCGGGTCTTGCTGTGCAACATTTATTCATTGTACTTCTACGTTGTAATTAATTAAATTCCTTAGTGTGTGATGCATACAACAGGCCATCATTATCAGACATGATCAAATTTTTCAAACGCCCTTGTCTGCTTGCCACGTTGACTTTTTCTTGTGAGCAAGATGGTCATGATTAGCCTTCATGAAATTAGTCTGATAAATGTGATCAATAAAATAAATAAAATGTGATGAAGTCTGATAAGGATTATGAAGTATTACAACACTCCAGGCCACATTTTGAAGGTCTTGGTTTTGTCTCTTTCCAACGAGGGGAAATAACCAAGTCTACAGCAACGTGAAAGGTGCTTACAAGGCTGTCAAAAGACCTCACTTTGGAAGAGCTGACCACATATCTATAGTCCTCTACCCGTCCTACAAGCAACTTCTCAAGTGGGCTCCCCCAGTGAGTAAAGCTATTTGTGTGGACTAATGAAACTGATTCAGTGCTTTGGGACTGCTTTGAAAGTACAAACCAGAATGTGTTTAAAACTGTAGCCATGTGTGAAACCACTGACATGGTAGATTTGAACGAGTGTGCTTCCGCAGTCACCAGCTACATTAGCACACGCATGGACACAAATACAACTACTAAACGTCTCAGAATATATCCTAACCAAAAGCCCTGGATAAACTATGATGTGAGGGCCAAATTACATACACGCACATCAGCTTTTGTTTCTGGCACCGCTGAGGATTACGAAAAGGCCAGACATGACCTGAGCAAAGCCATCAGAGAGGCCAAGAGACAGTACAGGCAGAAACTGAAGGGCCATTACTCCACTGCTATACCTCGACGCATGTGGGCGGGACATCAGCACATCACGGACTATTGGCAGAGAAGCAGCGCAGTCACATCCAGCTAAGCAACACTGCCAGATGAGCTGAAGGAGTTCTATGCCCGCTTTGACGCTAAGAATCATGATCAGCAGAGAAGGATGCTGGGCGTGGAGTGTGCACTGGACCCTCCTCTCACGGTGACATCAGGAGAGGTGCGCAAGGTTCTGAGCAGAACAAACCAGCGGAAAGTACCGGGCCCAGATAACATCCCTGGTCGATAACTCAAGGTTTGCCCATCAGAGTTAGCTGATGTGTTTTCACAAGCCTCGGTCCCCACCTGCTTCAAGCGCTCACCCTAATCACAATGAAGTGCTTTGAGAGGATTGTCATGATCCTCCAATTTGCATATCAACAGAAACGGTCCACGGATGTTGCAGTCAACACCGCCATGCATACAGTGCTCACGCACTTGGAGTGTAAGGACACATTGCAAGAATGTTCTTCATTGAATACAGCTCAGCGTTTAACACGGTCATCCCTGACAAACTGACGGACAAGCTCCTTGCACCCCGTCTCTGCAACTGGGTGCTGAACTTCCTCACCAGCATACCCCAATCAGTCAGAGTCCACAAACACACATCCAGCACCAGGACTGGAACAGGGACACCCCAGGGCTGTGTGCTGAGCCCCCTGCTTTACACACTCTTCACCTATGACTGTGTTGCCTTCCAAAACAACACCGGCATAATAAGTATGCGGAAGACACTACAATCATCGGGCTGATCACTGGCGGGGCTCAGACAGCATACAGAAAAGAGATGGCAGTCCTTATGGCCTTGGGTTGCAGCGACAATCTGCACCTCACTCGGACAAAATCAAAGAACTGATCATCGACCCTGGGCGGCAGGTGGAGCCGCACAAAACACTTTTCATCAATGGGACTGAGGTGGAGAGAGTGAAAGTCTTCAAATTTCTCTGCACCTACATCAGTGAGGATCTCACCTGGTCCCACAATACTTGACAGATCATCAAGAAGTCCCAACAGAGACTGTACTTTCTGTGGGGACTGAAGAAATTTGGCATGTCAGCAAACATTCTTGACAACTTCTATAGATACAGTACACAATCCAAAGTGTCCTCTCCACCTCCATCAAAGTCTGGTACGGCAACTGCACGGCAGAAGACACGAGGGCTCTCCAGCGTGTGATCAAGACTTCACAGCATATCTGTACCTTACCCTCACTGTAGGACAATTACCACACCAGGATTCTGCGGAGAACATGCAACATACAGCTACAGGAGCCTTAGGCCAGACTGGCCAACAGCTTCTACCCAGAAACCATCATCTCAACAAATCCCTCATAAACTAATGTGCCTCCTACTGCACGCATAAACAATATCTTGCACTATTTTGTTGTTGTTTTTGCACTACATGATATTCTGCACTACATTATTAGCACCATTGTCTATGTTTGTTTTTATTACTATTTATTGTGATTAATTTATTGCTCAATTATGGGATGTTGTCTGCTGCACGGGGAAGTGCACAGAAAAAGAATTTCATTGTATGTTACAACTATACATATGACAATAAAGCTCTTGTATCTTGAATGATGTTTACACTAAAATTATCTATCAATAAACACTTAAAAAAGTTTAAAGACATTTTTTGTTTAGGCCTAAAGAATTCCAAAACCAAAAATTGGGAGGAGTCAACGTGATTCCACACAACGTCGGTGAAGGGAGAAAGAAAGCATGATAATTGCTCCTTGCTTCGTTTGTCACATTCTCACTAAAATGGAGAACAATTGCTAGCAAAATTCATACAGTTGTGTTCAAAGTAATAGTCCTGCACATTCTTTTGCGAAGCAAGAAAATTGTAATTAATGATTAAATTTTACAAATTTTCACAAAAAATAAAAAAATGGAATGTTAAAAAATAGGAGCATGGACATCTCTCTTTGGAAACTCCAAAAAGTACCAAACAAGTTAAGACATTTTGGAAAAATCAATTTTGCTGAGTACCCTAAACCAATACAGTGAGCCCCCGGTTTACGAACTCCCTGTTTTACAAATTTTTCGTCTTACGAACGTGGGCCGCGGCGTTTTTTGTCCCCATCTTACGCACAAACCTTTCGTCTTACGAACAATACAACATGCCGGTCAGTGTGTCCGGACTATTTTTTTTGCTTTGCTGCACCGACAAAAATAACTATTCTCGCATGTCACGGAAACGCCGATATGCTATCGGTCTTATAAGGTCACAGTCACGGTCTCAGTCATGGAGAAGACGATATGCTATAGGTCGATTAAGGTCACAGTCACGGTCTCAGTCACGGAGATGCCGATATGCTATTGGCCGGTGTCACGTCAATCACAGAAATGCCGACATGCTATTGGCCAAACGCCTTCATCTATACTATAGATGAAGGCGTTTGGCACAGCTGGTTGGTGTGTTGTGAAGACTTTGCAAACTTTATCTGTTAAACATGGCTTCTAAAATTGCAAGTGGCGGTAAAGGAAGAAGTACGAGGATGATGACAATAGAAACGAAGCAGGGGATAGTAAAAAATACGAAGGAGGCGCACGCATAGTTAACCTTGCTCGTGAGTATGGCCATAACCGCTCGGCAATCTTCTAAGGGCAAGACTTTCCTTGCCAGGGGACGGACCTTGGTCAACAACAAAATGGAGAGGCTTCTTCTATTATGGATTAAACAGAAGGAAATCGCCGGTGATACTGGAACATGATACTGGGGTATGTGCTAAAATAACCAACACAGCTGTCAGAAAAACATCCCCATATCATTAGATGTCATCTGATTGTAGCAGTACTCACAGACAATTTTGAATCTTCTTTGATCCTCCCGGAGCTGATTGTTGAAGGAGGAACACTTGTTGCAACACTTTTTTAATTCACAGTCAACACCCTTCGTAATTGAGCTCAGCACTGTTATTTTGTTGAACACACCCCTTTCAGTTATTTATTAGGATTCACAGAATCAAAAACATGCGCAACAGGCCTCTTGGGTGTACTGGTTTTCAATACCTTTACTATTCTCCCGGAAATTAGGACAATAACTGTGCTTTATCTTGCAACCTTTGAGGGACTGGTATTATTTTGAACACAATTGTATGCACATTCCTAGTCTTGTCTATTTCAACCTGTGATATTAAAAACAATCTGCGCAAAATACAGAAAATTCTCTATCAGGCGACACAATTATTGTGATTATTATTTTTATAGTTTTACACACTTAAGTGGACAACTGTAAGTGGAATGTGCATGTGAATTTTGTTGAAATATCACATTTTTCCACAGCCTCAAGTATCATTGTATTCTATTTTCCAGTGGCAGAGCGACACTTATGGTTACAGATTTGCCCAATTTATAGAGGAAGGGGTTCAAATGGCCAGTGGTTCGTTGGAGCCCATCTACTGCATCTCTAAAAAGCTAACAACGGGCCTAGCGTTAATGAGAGCATTTGAACAGTTTCAAATGACAGGAACTATGTTGAGGCTGCATCAGAAAGGGTCTAATGCCTCAGTGTTTCCCTACACCAGGGCGCTCATTTGATCAGTCGAAAAACGGATCAATTCCCCGCTTCGGAACCCACACGGGGAGTGAGGCCTGCGATGTGTCAAGGGAGCCTAGGCCCTGATGCTCAGCAATGCTATCGCTGTAATGAGGTTGGCTATATCTTGTATCAAGTCCCTATGTATAATGTCTTTTATAATTATATGTTATAATTAATGTCTATAATATGTACGTATGTATGTATAATGTCCCTCTGCCCCCTACAGCGACCACTAGTTGCACAGACCCAACTGTCCAGTGAGGGTGAACCAGTGTGATGTGAAAGCCCAGCTGGATCCTGGAAGTACCCTAACCCTGGTCCAGGAGGAGAATGAGTACCGGTGGTCTGTATCCATGGTGATATGCATAAATATCCTACCTCCATGGCGACACTCAAAACAAAATGGAAGTAGAAGTGTTAAGGCCTTTTTCTCTTCCCATCCCCGGGTGGGTCTTCCAAAGGAGATTCTTACAGACCCAGGTACCCCCTTTATGTCACGAGTTACGAGGGAGATGTGCAAACATTTGCAAGTGAAACAGTTGAGAACCTCAATCTACCATTATCAGACAATCGGTTTGATATGGGATGTTTAACAAGAGACTGAAAGTGATGCTGAGAAAGTCCCTCGACCAGGATGGATGAAATTGGGACCAACTACTTTTCTTATTAAGAGAGCTTCCTCAGGCCTCCACTGGTTTTTCACCATTTGATTTGCTATATTCCCACAAACCAAGGGGGTTACTTGACATTGCCAAAGAAACCTGGAAGGAGCAGCCTTGTCCTCAACGTACCATGATTGAGCATGTGGAGCAATGAGAGATAGGAGTCCTAGTTCTGATCCCCACGGTGGAATGCAAATTTTTGGCCACTCGTTTTTAAATGGTAAACTCAACACAATTTAGAGTCATACTCATACTTTTTAAACATGCATATGTCTTTTTGACAGCGATCTTACTCCATAACCTTGTGCCTGGAGAAAGCAAAAAGCAGATGTTTTTCCCTTTTTCCCATCTCTGTGTAGCTGCTGCCTGTTTACCAATATCAGGCGATATTACCAATACCAAGAGCTTGTGAATTGTTTCATACATATTTTTTTTTCGTTTGACAAAGGTTTGATGACTACAACAAAACATAGTCAAACATTTTTGAACAATCTATGTATATTATCCCTGTCTGAAAAGTACTGGCATTTTGTTTAGTGTTGACTTTGATGCCGCTTTTGCTGTACCGGACCCAAGAGCGCTACTGAAAACTGTTCTTTCTGTGAAGACTGCCCCGAAGATGTGTTTCACTTGTTCTGGTCTTGCCCCTTTTCCAATAGACTGTGGAAGGATATCTGTGCACTTGTTTCTGCATATGTTAGCCCTGACTTTTCCCTCTGTTTTGAGAATGTAATGTTTGGCTTCATCAATCACTCGACCCATTAATAATAATAATCAATGTTACGTTATAAATTTCATTATACTCTTTGCTAAATGGCATATCAACAAATGCAAATATGCCTCTCAAAAACCGAAACTCTCTGTCCTAATCAATGAAGTCAAACAATATATTAAAACTTTGAAACTATCTAACAATTTAAAAGCAATTAAAATCTGTGATGTGTCTACTCTTTTTAACATATTTGTGTAAAAGTGTATTGCACAGTTTCGCTTTGAGTTTTTGGTTGTTTTCCCCTGGCGTTATTGTTTTTGTTACTGTTTCTGTTTTTGTATTATACTCAATTATATACTGTTATGTTGATTATTAAAAAAAAAAACTGCCAAAAAGAAGGAAGGAGAGGGAAGGAGAGGGAAGGAGAGGGAAGGAGAGGGAAGGAGAAGGAGAAGAAGGAGAAGAAGGAGAAGAAGGAGAAGAAGAAGAAGGAGAAGAAGAAGGAGAAGAAGAAGAAGAAGAAGAAGAAGAAGAAGAAGAAGAAGAAGAAGAAGAAGAAGAAGAAGAAGAAGAAGAAGAAGAAGAAGAAGAAGAAGAAGAAGAAGAAGAAGAAGAAGAAGAAGAAGAAGAAGAAGAAGAAGAAGAAGAAGAAGAAGAAGAGTTCCGTCTATCGGCCTGTGTTGTGAGTTTGCAACATGAACAAAGTGGCTTCATTTGTGCTCGTTTGGGGTAACGTCGCTTCAGCCGGTAAGATCGCAAAGAAAAAAGGTTGACAAGTTAACATTAAATGCATAATTTGAATCATAAAGAAGCAAAGAGAATAATCAATGAGGTACTTAACGACTGGATACGTCACTATGATATGACTATCAGACTATTTCGCTTAACCCACAAATCTGTTAAGCCGGAAAAATGGGCAAGTCGCTATTTTTTACCCCACTATTGTAAAGTGTAAATACATTTTCCGAGGTTTGTGTCCCAATGAACCATGCCGCTCGACTATTTAGTTTGTTTATTTTGAATGATATAAACATACAATGCAGTCAGCAACATAGTACAATATTAATGGACAGTATACAGAAATAATATTAAAGATAAAAAATAAGTGAAAAGAAATTAAACATGGGCGGGGATTGTCTTAATTAATTCCTTAAAATATATCAAAGTATGTTCACTTTTTTTGGTTGCTATTACAGTTAAAGTATCACTGCACATTTCAAAGTCAATTAAAAAGAATTTAAAATCAGGAAGCGTCTTCGAAAATTTGGTCTTGTGAATGTGAAATTTACCAATTATTAAAAAAGGTTAGTTATAAAACTGAAATACTTTGTTACATTCAAATTTTCTGATGATATCTCTTGGCAATATTGTTATAGAATGTCCAGTTCTATTGCAAATAGACACGTGAAGAGACAATGACAAAACAAATGTAAAAGTTCAGTGTTGCATAAATTACATTTAACCTCAATGTCAGCAAATTCGGAAATAATTATATTACATGGGTAAATGTTGTGTATAATCTTAAAATGAACTTCTTTAATTTTGTTTGAAATACAGAACCACGATTCACGCCAATTAATATCGTCTAATTGTGAGTTCCAAAAACGTTTCCCTCTGGGTGAAATCTTGTTACAATTTTGAAGTTCAGTTCTTATATGTTTGTACATTTCTTGTCCGTATGTTTGTACATTTTTTGTCCGTAAATGTCAGACCTCCAACTAGTAATCCAGGCATCTGAACGTTAACACCTTCCCAAATTACATTTTACTAACTCAAATAAACCTGTAGGAATAGCCTTTACAACAGAAGCAAATTCCTTGTATGAAACTGGAAAAGTTCTGTCTTAAATGAAATCTCCCTAACTATAAAGGTTATCAAACAAAGATTGTCAAACAAATCTGTAACAAAGATTACACCCCTTTTAATCGAGTTCTCTTGTGATATTGCCATTGATCCAATTGATATCCTTTTGTGGTGAAACATTGTGAACGTAACACAATTTCCAAGATAGCAAAGCTAGCTGATGGAATTTTTAATCATTTTACCGGCAATTTAGAAACAATATAATTACAGCCCAATAGAAACTTTAAGACACTTATCTTTTTGAATATATTGTGAAGTATGAAATTCCATAGTGATTCTGGGAGTTCCAAACAATTTTTAAGCCGTTTGATCTTAAAGGTATGGTTTAGATTGACAAAATCTAAAATCTCCAATCCTCCTTGTGCCCTTTCTAAACTTTTTAAGGTAATGTTGTCTGTTCTTCCGCACAAATTTGATAAACAAATTATTAATTTCCTTACAGAACACATCATTAACAAAAAGTGACAAAGCAGGCTAAATAAGTCTGGACACACTTTCAGCTTTTGACAATAATACTCTTCCATAAATTGAAAGGTCTCTCCGGAGCCACATGTTGAGAATTGACTTAGTTTTCTTAATTTTAGGAACAAAATTTAGTTGTTGTCTCAGAGTTAAATCTTTTGAAACTTGTACACCAATATATTGGACACATTGTTTTAACAGGACATTGTTTACCAACCATAAATTTCTCGTTAGTCTCATATAAGCATAGAGTTTCGCTTTTGTTGATATTGACCTTAAGCCACGAAGCCTCAGTGAAATCACCAAATTCATGAAGTGCAGTCTGTATTTGCAGTTTATTTTTAAGAAATAATATGGTATCATCAGCTAGCTGTGTAATTTTGATCCCCCTATTAAACTTGTTAAACCTTGAAAATGTTGATTGTGTGAAATATTTGAAGACTAAAGTTCAGCAGCAATCAAAAATAAAAATTAAAAAAAAAAAAAAATAGGACACCCTTGATGTACACCCCTAGAAATAGAAAATCTCTTGGAAATGTTGGGATGTAGAATGACGGAGCCATTTATGTCCTTGTAAAACATGGCAATATTACTAATAAAATTCTCTCCAAAACCAAAGGTTTTTAGTGCTTGTATAATAAAAGAATGCTCAGTCGAATTGAATGCCCTATAAAAATCAAAAAACACAATTCATGCTTCTGAATTCATGTAATTTGAGTAGTCAAGTAAATCTAATATTAATCTAATGTGACGTTTGGCCATGAAGCCATTTTGTTTTTCACCTATAATTTCTTCTATTTTTTTTTTAAACGTTTAGCATAAACTTGTGATAAAATTTTATAGTCTATGTTTAAAAGTGAAACGACCCTCCAATTAAAAGATTATCTTTATATGGCTTAGGTATTAAGGTAATCAGACCCCGCTTCACGGTTGTTGTCATTTCCTGTATGTGTATACATTCCTTAAACATGAGCAGTAGAATGTGCTTACTCAAATCCCCAAAACGTAAATAAATTTACTGAGAGACCATCACTTCCAGGTGATTATTTTTTTTTAACTTCATGGAGTGCACATCATCTGTGATTTCTTAACATATAACCATGTGCATGGCCATCTCAGAAAATGGTGTGGCCACCCGAAATGCAAGTTTGGGTCCATACAACACAGATAAACTCCTTCGTTTCCTGTATCTAATATATCTTGATCTGGTCCCAGAAAATGAGAGGGGTCTCAAAGGGTTCCACTTCCCCCAGTTTGTAATTATATGGGACAACGTTAATTTCCACCGGGGTTCACGCATCCGGGGATGGTGCAACATGCATCCACGAATGCACAATGTGTTCTTGCCACCATACTCTCCATTCCTCAATCCTATCAAGGAATTTTTCTCTGCTTGGAGATGGAGAGTGTATGAACACCATGCAGAAAACGAGACTGCAATGGATGCTGCCTGTGAGGACATAACAGGGTATCAGTGTAGAGGATGGCTCAGGCATGCACGGCACTTGCATCTCAAGAGACAACATCGGATGCGATGTAGATGAGAATCTGTGGCCGAACAGAGCACAGAGAATGGATGGCCAGGAAGATGAGGATGGTGACCAGGAGAGAGAGGGGAGTGACCGTTACTAAACAAAATGTCTTCATTTGTGACTCTATATTTACAGCGTTGATTTGTGGATTTTTTTTTTCTTTTTTGTGGGTTTTTGTATTTTGTGTACACAGTATATTTTCCTTTTTTTACGGTTCCCTACCTCCTATAATGTGTACAATTTACATTAGTTGAGAATAAAAATGAAAATTCCTCGGCAGAATGAGTGCTGTGTGTGTGTGTGTGGTGTGAAAATGTTACGGCTATAGTTAGAAATATGCCATGACAAAGCGTCTATGCACTGACTAGTTATATGAGAAGGGAATGTAGTTTTGACTGAAGGGTAAACTGTTTTTGGAGCTGTACAAACATTGCCAGATGATCCATGTGGTTGTGCAGTACCGTCCAAGTTATTTTGACAAAAGTACTGAATGAATGAAAATGTGCCAAGCAATTGAGAAGGATCCATGCCATTTTTATGGTACTGACTATTTACATGGGAAAGGGATTTCGTTTTGAAGCATGGATGAGTAGTTTTGGGAGACAAATTATATTTTGCTGGTTATCTGAAGTGTTGTGCAGAACTGCAAGTCTGTTTGGCCAAATTGCTTTATAGTTATGGAAAATGGAGAAAAACTGTAAGAGTATTTTTCCTTTTCCTGTTTCTTTTTTCTAAACCAAAAAAATAACTAGAAATTTTTTCCCCCTCATCTAACCATTTTGCTCTGGACCTGCTGAAAGTGCCCTTGGCCAGACTCAAATACACTCTAAGTTCTTCACTGAGACTTTTTTAAGTGTTGTTAAATCATCTTCAGATAAGTCTTGTTTTGACGTTAACGACTGTAATTGGCTCATCAACAAATCTTACTTCCTCGTATTTATTTTTTTTATTTCTTTACTACGCTTTATTGCAGTTCCTCTAATTTTAAATTTGAAGAATTCCCATTTTTGAATTGAACTCATTCCTTCTTCATTAAAAATATCTTTTGCAAGTAACGCTACACTTTCTTTAAATGTTGTATAATTTAAAATACAGTGAGCCTCCGGTTTACGAACTCCCTGTTTTATGAACTTTTCATCTTACACGTTTGTAAGATGAAAAGTTCTTATAACAGGGCGTTTTTTTTGTACCCCTCTTACGCACAAATCTTTCGTCTTGCGAACAATCTACCATGCCGGTCAGTGTGTCCGCACTATTTTTTTCACTTTGCTGCGCCAACAAATTAACTATTCTTGCATGACACGGAAACGCCGATATGCTATTGGTCTTATAAGGTTACAGTCACAGTCTCAGTCACGGAGATGTCGATATGCGATTGGTCGATTAAGGTTACAGTCACGGTCTCAGTCACAGAAATGCCGATATGCTATTGGCCGAACACCTTCATCTAGCTTGATGGCACAGCTGGTCGGTGTGTTGCAAACTTTATCTGTTAGACATGGCTTCTAAAATTGCTAGTGGCGGTAAAGGAAGAAGTAAGAGGATGATGACAATAGAAACGAAGCAGGAGATAAAAAAAACACGGAGGCGCACACATAAGTTAACCTTGCTCGTGAGTATGGCCGTAACCGCTCGGCAATCTTCTAAGGGCAAGAATTTCCTTGTCAGGGGACGGACCTCGGTCAACAATAAAATGGAGAGGCTTCTTCAATTTTGGATTAAAGAGAAGGAAATCGCCGGTGATATGTTCTCGTTTAAGAAAATAAATAAATTCTGCAGGTTCGTCTCTGCTCCGCTCCGCCTCCACCCAGCTCAAGTCACGTCGCCCCAAAGGTAAATGTCATTTTTCCTTAGTATATTTACGTTAATTTAACTGTACAGTAGATTATGTTACTAATTTTTAATATGTGTATAAAGTTTTTTTTTATAAAGGTTTTTGCACGCGTTGCACGCATTCACTAATTAACTTAGGTTTGGATTGCCCGTCATCTGAGCAATTCGAGTTACGAGCATAGCCACTGAACGGATTAAGTTCGTAACACGGTGGCCCACTGTGTTGTTATTTAGTTTCCAATACCCTGTAACATTTTGTTCGAGGACCATATTTTGTTAACAACCAGCACGTTTTCCTTGCTTTTTGGCTGCTTCCACAAGTGGCCAGAGTTTACATTTCACTATTTTGTCGGCTTGCGATAAATCTTATTTGATCAGCAGCTTCTTTTCTTTCAGGGTCGTATTACCTCGAGAAATCCTCCAGAGCTTGTCTCTAAAAGATCGCATTGTGCACTGCATGACGACAGGCCGATTTGCGTTTTCACGACGGACTCCAACTCTGTGCACCGTGTCCACAAGAAAGCCCATCTTTTCCTTGTCTTCAGGCGCAAGCATGGCTTCATCTCTGATATTCTCCGTGGGCGTTTCACTCACTCCATACAGGCATAGGTTCCAACGCCTGCTGTAGCGTGCAGCATCCTTGCTCCTCTTCTGCAGCTGAGAGACTTGCCCTGACATCTTTTTAACGCGTTTCATGTTTTCTTTCACCTCCATTTCCATTCCATTCAACTGCTCGGACATTTGGGTGATGGCGTCAGTATTCTTTGACAAGTTTTGCTCAAGAGTAGTAAATTGCTTGGTTAACTCAACCACTGCTCTCAAAATATCAGCATTTGAAATTGCCTCTGGTTCTTCATCATCTTTTAACGCGCTGTTTCTTTGGTCCTGGGTTCTTACTTGGAGTTGTCGACAACGGCGCGCATAAACCATTAAAGCTTCAACTTCTTATTCAAATAGTGATGCACAGCCTTTTGATCGAGTGTTTCTTTTCGCAATGGTGACAGCTAGCAAGTAGGCTAACGTTAGCTTAAAATAGTGTGCTGATTTTCAAAAAGTTTTTCTCATTAAAGTTCGTGCTAGTTGTTCTACTTGCTCACGATGCACTTTCTTTCAAAATGCAGGCATAAAGGTCTTAATATGTGGTTTAGTTGTCTTTTTTTTTAAACGCGATACATAATTTAGTTTCGGAGCTCATCACACACCAACCGCACAGGTCGCCTTCTTGAATCGTCCCCCGCTCGACTACTCATGTTATGATGCGACTTGTGTGGTGACGTCATACGCACCAGCTGCTACAGATAAGACAATCAGGAGGGGTGTTAAGGCATCAGAGTTCAAATTCTGCTGGCTCCAAACTTCCTGTGTGGAGTTTGCATTTTCTCCCCGAGCTCGCGTGAGTTTTCTCCGGGCACTCCGGCTTCCTCCCACACTCAAAAACATGCATGGTAGGTGTCTTGGACATACTAAATTGTCCTTAGGTGTGATCATGTGTATGAATGGTTGTTCGTCTGTGTGCCCTGGGATAGGCACCACCAAGTATGTGCCTCGGATGAGCAAAAGCAGCTATAGAAAATGAATGTACAAAACGTGAGCTAGTTATCAACAAGAATCGTTTTTGATGCCCATCCCTAGGAGGAAGGCATGTCAAGGTACGTCGTCAACTTTTGGGCTGCTCCTTGCACCCACAAGTTCCTATAGAGTTGATCACAAGTGTACGCCTTAGCTCGTTTTAGAACAGCACGTGTGTTTGGCCATATTGCATTCGGATAAAAAAAATAAATAAAAAATCAAGTGGCACAGTATACTCATACTAGTTGAAAGTTGTAAACCAGATTGCTATTTAATCAAAAATATTCTTAACAGATTTATTATGGTTATAAGAAAACACAACTGATTTGGTGTCTGACGAAGCAAGTAAAAGTTGGTGTGATGTTCAACGTTTGATGTTTTTGGGGACCATCTACAAATGGTATAATATTCACCAGAAATCAGTGAAACCACATTACTTCATTCTGATCGCTAGAAGAGAATACAATGGGAGGTCACTACCTACAACATTTGTAATTGTCTTCACATTTACCATAAATTAGCAAAAATATTCACCAAAAATCAAAGCCCTTTTAATTATTCCGATTGTTGATGTAAAATACAGTCATTGTCCACTACCTACATTTGTGCTGTCTGATTACAACATCAATTCTTTATCTGTCCAGTAGCGATACAAGTCTGACACCGACCAGACCTCACCTGATCAGAGCTTGTTTTTGCCAAGCACTGATCCATCAAGTCTTGTCTGCAAACCAGGAGGATAGGAAAAAAGGGGCAAGAGTGAGAGTGTAAGCAGAAACCAGTAGTGGATCGTCAGGGCCAGCAAGGCCTTCTCTGCTGGCCTAACATAACCTGACATCATCATTATAACTGATAAACTATAATAATTTTAATAACTATAATGAAAGTCAATTTCATTTTAAATCCATTTGTACTAATATATATATATATATATATATATATATATATATATATATATATATATATATCATTTACAAAATTATTCTCCATATTCTGTTCTTTTCATGTCATGTCCATTTGGTTACGCTCCTCTAGTGTTGTAGTTTTAAGTTGGAGTTTTTAGCCAATGAGAATTCAGCTTACTTGTGTCGCCAGGCAGTATTTAATCTGCCTGCTCCCGTAGGCGCTAGGGCATTCGCGTCAACAGTTGCGGGCTTCTGCGCAAGCGCAGGTGGATACGTGAGCGGCCCCGGCTGTAATAACCAATCGAGTCATAAGATCGCCATCTAGAGGCCTCACCTTGAGTGGATGCTCACTGCAGGAGAACCCTGGCAAATTATTCTGCTAAGAACGCCTTCTTTGCGGAAAAAAAAAAAGGATCACTTTGGTGTTTGGAGCTACACTGGATTTGCAAACTTAAGACACCAAAGCATGGCTGGACACACATGCTACGGTGCTTTTAAAATTGAATGGGGACACCCGAGTGGATATACAGTATTGTACATCTCAGTTTGAAGGTATATTTGAGGTCCACAATGTGCTACGTGCTTTTAAAAAACTTTTGGGAACACTTGAGTGGATACACTGTACATCTCAGTGCGAAGAGAAAGAGAGCATGAAGAGGTCAAGAAAAATCAGGAGATATTGAAAAGTTTGATGGATTATGACTACTGTTTGTTTTGGTGTAGTGCAAGCATTTTCCTAATTGTTTCATTTTTAACAAGTTTGTGTTATTTTATTTCATTCATATTCAATCAATAGTCAAGAAATAAAATGATGTTCTTATATTAAACTGTGATTTGTCATTTGGACTTAATAACATTTCATGGGTATGTATTTTAAATTATTCTTAATTATTTTAAGTTTTGACAGCATCACGTTCTTAATTTTATTGAGTTTATTGAGGTTTAAATGCCCCAGAAAATAGCCTGTGTAGCCCAGTAATGCGTACATGTGCGCATGAGGGTTATTTATTTGAGAGTCTGACACCACAGAAGGCGTGCGTATGAAAGTCACGGACTGCCACTGGCAGGAACATATGATTTAGGTGTTTTTGTCAACTTGCCAAACTCATCGGGCTCTAATTTGGTAGACAGCGCTTAATCTAAATACCAGCACATCTTGAACAAATTCTTGTTTATCGTCTTTGGTAATTTTGTAGTCATTACACGTTTTAGGGCCTGCGAGTGCACAGAAGCTGCACCCCAAGTGCATATGACATTTTGATAAAAAATAGTGGACTGCCTAAAATGCAGCACATCTTAAGTTTCATGACACGGCAGGTCCGGTGTGTTGTGTTTGGCATTTTGGCAGACCCTGCTTCGCTTCAGTAGGTGTTTCGGAGCAACTGTACTCCTTGCCCATGGCGCGTCTTGAAATTAGTTGTAGAAAAATCCATACATTTATGCACCTCTAATGTTAGCAAATGCTTTTTGCTTTGCGCAGCCCTCCACTCTCTGTGGCACGTATACACAGTGACCAGCAACATCCCACGTCTTCCGTCCATGATGGCTGTAGTGGTGGTGGATGGTGTGGTAACGGAACATTATGACAGCCGCACCAAGGTGGCCGTCGGCAAACAGCCCTGGATGGACGCGGTCCTTCGCCAACAACCTGACTATTGGCAAAAGCAGACTGCTTTCTGGCAAGGACAAGAACACTTTGGAAACATCAACCTGGGAATACTTCAGGATAGATTCAACCAATCACAAGGTGAGTGAACTTTTTGTTCCCCCTTCTATGCAATTGGTCTTTTTTGTTGCTGTAAGGCTGTAATGTTAGTGTCATACAAGTTGATGAATGAATGAATGAGTTGACAAATGTAGCTTGCCGAGAAAGCAAGCTATTGAAGATAGCTAAGCAGATTTTTCAACTGTGATAAATTGTCTGTCAGCTGCCTCTAGAGTCCCACACACCAAACAGACTCGGTAGGACTCCTTCTCCAGCTTGACCGCATCCCTTACCACTGGTGTCCACCAGCAGGTGCGGTGATTGCGGCCACGATAGGCACCAACCACTTTACGGTCACAACTCTTTTGAGGTGCAGAACTCCTTTGGAATTCTGCTAGATGTTCCCAGCTGACCCTCACAATTTGTTTGGGTCTTCCACTTCTTATCGGCATCCTCTCCCACCATAGGAACCAACACACCACCAGGTTGTGACAGCTCCCAAAACAGGCGGCCGTAAATCTTAGCGATACGACCAGAAAGTCCATCATGGTACTGCGATCTAGGGTGTGCTGGTGCCAAGTGTACATATGGACACCCTTATGTTGGAACAGTGTTTATTATGGACAATCCATGACGAAGTCAGTGACGAAACACAGCTCGAGTTCAGGTCCGGCGCCGCCGCTTCTCCCAATCACGCCTTTGAAGAACGCAACCATCGATGTGGTGCAGTGTGTTGTAATGTGGGAACGGCACTGAGAAGGACATTGACGAGGACTGTTTTTTATGAAAAAGGGGGGCGCATCAAACACTATGCCCTGGTACTCATGTGAGTAACGAAAAAAATATGTGCACTCGACATCAACCAATATGCTATTGATAGTCACGTAGACTGATGACCAATATTTAAAGCCGATAT